>NC_056735.1:1911686887-1911796887 GCF_019279795.1 Protopterus annectens
TTGTTAGCTGGAGTTTTTTTTAAAAGTATATATGTCATTTGTACGTCAAACTAATTTGTACAGACACTTGTATTGAAAAATGTATTTGTAAAGCTGCTTGTGTTAAAAATGTACTGACAATGTGTCCTGCTGGGCAAAAAATAGATATTCATATATGTAATGACTTGGCCAGTACACTCAGCTGAGGATTCAACCCTACAACTGTGTCAGTAGGAAGTCTTACTGGGGGTCTGGAGAGAGAGAGGAAAGAAACCAGCCCCCTACCTGAGGTGTGCTCTTAAGGGAAATTGTGCTTGATGCAGAGAGCTACATCTGGATATACTGTGTATATACATTATTGCTTAAAGTGAACATCTCTCTGCAGTGTCAGTGGTGAGGATTCAGGCTCCTTGATCACTGGTCCAAAGAGGGGCATCGCACAGCCATCCTCTTGTTTTTTGGGGTTTTTTTTCAACCTATCCTAGTCAAAACATTGCAGGTTAAACTTTAATTCCTTTCTGAATGCATAGTAAGTTGGAGACTACTAGGACCCAAACAATCTCTCACCGACACCTAGGTTTATGTAAAACATGGCAGTAGAATTTCATCTATTACACTTAACGTAAAATATATCATCAGCTATATTAATTTCTGCTACATGGAATCAGTAATAAATTATATGCTACTTTAGTAATGAGAGATAGCTAACATAGCATATAATAAATTAGATGCAATGTTAGCTATCTCTCATTACTTTGATAGCACATCACAGAATTCCTCAGAAAAACATGTGAATGTTGTGTATATTGGCAAAAGAAAATTCAAAAACGGGATTAAAGTAACTACCATACTAACCATATTCAGGAGGTGGTAAAGCTGTTGGACGAACTCCAGTATTCTGTTCTTCACATTGCTTTATCCGTTGTTTTAATGCAGCAATCTCACGACGAATTGCAATGACATTGTTTTTATCAAATCGTTCAAGCTTGTTTATTTCCACTGAGATATTCTGAATCTAAAACAGAAAATATGTAATTTATCAAGAACAGTTTATCATAATCAAACTTTTAGTGTAAGCTCTAATTGTAGATTCATTAACAAATGTGATACTCAGTATGACACATTCATTTTCAAAATTGTTGGCCTTTCTTGTGTGCATGTATGTACAATAATTTTATCATCACTGTCCAAGAACACAAATGAGTGACAAGAAATGAGAGGTAACACAAACAAACGTGTGACCAACAAAATGTGATAATCACAAAACATTCAATAACTTTTTTCCATATATCAGTAAACTTAGCTGAAAACCCCAGATGAAGCATCCTCTGAATAGGGGTTCTGTTAGGTAAAAGATTTTTAGCAAGGTAATGTGTAAGTTTAGGGTTAGGGGCAGAGTTAGGGTTAAGCCACATGTGTAAATTGAGCAGGGGAGGTTTCACAAGACTATGTTGGTGTTTTCACTGCTCACATTCCATTCTTGCAGGACCTCATTCTATATTACATGTAAATATAATTGTCTGGAGTTACTTATAGGTTTATAGGTTCATAGGCTGGTACTAGGCTATTGGCCCTAATTCCTATACAAGCCTAGCCATAACAATTCTCTGGCTATTTCTTCCCACATTATTTACTTACCTGGACCCCTGTCTAGCAGGGCAACTGACATGACCCCCAGGGTGAATTTCCTTTCTCCCATCCAATCATCAAGGTTCCTTTTGAAGAGGGCCAAAGACACACTCTGCTTGACATGTATGGGCAGTCTATTCCAGAGGCTGGGGAGTCTCTGGGTCAGGAACCTATCCCTCCAGCATGTTTTGTTTATTGTGATGACAAGGTTTAGATCCCTGGAGCATGTGGCTCTGAGGGATTGGGATTTCTTTAAGTGTAGCATGTCCAACAGCTCTGGGTTTGACATGGCCTTGTATGTTAAGCAGAGATCATCTCGGAGTAGACAATATGTGACTGAGTATAGCTGGAGATTTTTAAGGTGGTCAGCATAGGGCATCTGCTTTAGGCCTGTGATTCTTTTAGTGAGGTATTTCTGTGGCCTTTCCAGTTGTTGCAGATGTCTTGAGAGGTACATACCAAATGGGGTGTTGTATTCTATAATGGGTCTAATGAGGGATGAGTACAGTGTGACAATGATTTCCTTTTTTCTGGATGAAAAGCCCTTAGTGATGAGGTGTGCCACATAAAAGGATTTCCTGACTGTTGTGGCAATGTGGTTTTTGAAGGTGAGACCACTGTCCACCTGTGTCCCAAAGTCTCTTATCACACTTTCAGTGTTTAGTGTACTGCCACCTATGTGGTAATTCACGGGTACATCTTTTTTCCCAAAGGGGATAACTATACATTTCTTGGCATTGAGCTTGAGCCCATGGCTCTGATACCAAGCATCTGTTTCTGTAAGGCCCTTTTTTAGAGTATCCACATCATTTGGGGATTCAATAATGGCTCCCAGTTTGCAGTCATCTGTGAACTTTGTTAGCCAGAGTCCTTTAATGTTGGCCTGTACTTCAGAGAAGTAGATGCCAAACAAGAGAGGTCCCAGGACTGAACCCTGAGGTACTCCACTTGTCACTTGTCTGGATCTGGATTTGGAGTCATCTACTTTTACAGTGTGGGTTCTGTCAGTAAGCCAGTTGGCAAACCATCGAGTGATGTAGGGATTAATGCCCAGCTTAGTAAGTTTATCTATGATTCCAGATTGGGAGATGGTGTCAAAGGCCTTGGCGAGGTCCAAATAGGCTGTGTGGACTGCCTTACCCTTGTCCACGGCTCTGGAGACTGATTCGAAGAAGTCAATCAGGTTCAGGAGACAAGATCGGCCCTTCATGAACCCAAACTGGGTGGGGTCCAGTGTTTTAAGGTTGCCAATGTCTTTGTTTATAAGTTCTATGATAATACGTTCCATGACCTTGCAGATCAGGCTCATCAGACTGATGGGGCAGTAGTTCCCGGGATCCAAGGTGGACCCCCCCTTTCGGAGTTGGATAACTGTAGCTGTGCACCACTCATGGGCATGAAGCCTGAGGTGAGGGTATGATTAAACATGACACTTAGGTGAGGTGCCAGTTCATTTTGTAGTTCATGTAGTACACAGCCCGGGATGTCATCTGGTCCCATGGATGCTGTATTCTTAGCTTTGGTGAGTGCGTTTTTTACCTATGTGGCCATTATTACCGAAATTTGCCAATCTTTCAGTACTGAGATGGGCTAATTTAGGGGGTGAAAGGGGGGTAAAGTTGGCACTGAATCGATCTGCCAGAATATTGGCAATATCCTTGGGATCAGCATATTTAATGCCATTCTGTTGTAGCTCAGAGCAGATCTCAGCATTGCCATTTAAATTCTTGACCTAGTTATAGAATGCCTTGTGGTTGTCTTTGGAATCTTTGGCCATTTTATTTTCATAACTAGCTTTGGAGGATTTTATGAGGGATCTCAGCTTCTTACTGAGGCTGGTAAGGGAGTGTTTGCATCCTGGGATTTTCCTCTTTTCTGCAACAGTTTCTTCCTTTTGTTGTAAAGTTTGTTTATGGCAGGGGACCACCAGAATGGCTTCCTTTTTTTGGAGGAGAGCATGTTGGTTCTATTTGGGATGGCACGATTCATGCATGAGTGGATGTGCTCGTACAGTGCCTTAGTGTAGGACTCAGCAGCCGAACTTTCAGTTCCCGTCTGCATGGGTGTCATGAAGTTTGTAACTTCTGACTTGAGTAGCATGAAGTTGGGTTTGGAGAAGTTTTTTATGGAGGTTTCCTTACTGGGGGATGGGGGTGGGATGTGGATGTTAAGGGTGATTAGCTTATTGTCTGACCTGACCAATGAGGGGGTGACCATAGGTGTGGAGCATCGATTTCCCATGTTGGTAATGACCAGGTCTAGGATATTGGAGCCCCTGGTGGAACTATGGATTAGTTGATCCAGGGCATTGGAATTTATGAATTCCAAGAACCGTTGGGCAAACGTGTTGGTACACGAGTAGTTTTCCCAGTTAATGGCAGGGTAGTTGAAATCACCCAGTATTAGGGTGTTTGGTTGTATATTAATATTTTCCAGTATATTTAGAAAGGTGTAGTGAGAATCCTGGGGCATGGTGAGGGATCTGTAGCAAGCTACAATTTGGATTGCAGTCTTACCTAGTGTTAGTTGCACCTGGAGAATTTCAGAAGCATTGTGTTGGGCAACTAACTTAGTGGTGTGAATATCCTTGGTGAATATGGACACTCCTCCACCTTTAATGTTTCGATCCTGGTTTGGTGGCCGAAAAGTGTGGTAAGAATCGTAGCTTGGTATTGCAGGGGTGCTCTCTGGAGCCTTGAACCAGGTCTCAGTTAATGCACAGATATCGATGTTCTCCATTTTTAGGAGTGCCTTGAGAGAGTGCATTTTGAGGTTTAGACATCTAGCATTGAGTAGCTGAAGTTAGATAATGTACAGATAATAGCACTATACAAATATATCCAGAGAAAACAACACTTAAAACTATTCTTATGGATATATTACATGGAAAACAGACTTGCAAATGAAAACTATCAAAAGTCAGACAGCTTGTTTGATTGTAAGACATTGATGGAACCTCTTACCAGACATTAATAATTCAGCAGATGCAGTTCTGCATTGTCTGCAGTATTTTTTTTTTGCAAATTTATGACACAGGTGGATTCACTGATAGGAAGGAATTAGCCACTCTGTCTGCTACGAACTGTAAAAAATTCAAGTAATTGAAAATAAAAAAAAACTTTGCTTTGCTCTGCTTCCAGATTCAACCCGCCATTACCATACCTTATATGAAAATGCTCACTGGCTACAAATAGCTAACAGCCACCTTTATACTCAATTTAATAATTTTTAAAATTCTACATCTTGTGTACTGCCCACCTTGGTTATTATAAATCAGAGAACAAAGCTACTCCCTTAGAAACAGGCAAGAAAATGCAGTCACATAGGTCAAATTTAGATTCAAATTAGCCATAGGAGAAAAAGTCCTCTTAAGAACTGGACCTGCTGTATGGAAAGAGCTTCATATTGACAAAAATATTTAAAAATAAAACCTTAGGAAGGAATTGCTAGATAAATCTAAGTGCAACTGCTTTTGCAACACTGGCTATTTCTGCAACTTGTAATGGGATACAGGCAAACATGCACTAATGTTTATTCTTGTACATAATGTAAATATCTGTAATC
The DNA here is from genome assembly GCF_019279795.1 of Protopterus annectens. NCBI lineage: Eukaryota > Metazoa > Chordata > Ceratodontiformes > Protopteridae > Protopterus > Protopterus annectens. The sequence continues at coordinate 1,911,692,060 of NC_056735.1, forward strand.
CTCAATCCTTCCAGTAACTGTATGCTGAATATTGTAGACCAGTCCATCCATCCAGTCACCAAAATGTAACATAAAAATAAAATAAAATAAATAAATAAATAAAACTGGCAGAAGTACTGACTTGACAATGAATTCTGACATGCTTAGTAAGTTGTTTGGAAATATTGTTGCATTTATAGAGCAAAGAAATTTGTACATGTGAACTCATCTTCACCAAATCGTATGTAGTTGTTCAAGTACTTTGTGACTGACAATGTGTAGTCTATGTCCAAAGCAGGTTTCTTGGGATGTGGATGTCTAGAATGATTTGTGTGGTTGGATCTGACCAACGAGGAATTGACCTCTGGTGTGGAACACCGGTTGCCCATGTTGGTAATGACCAGGTCTAGGATACTGCTGTCCCTGGTGGGGGTGTGGATAAGTTGATCCAAGGCATTGGAATTTATGAATTCCAGAAAACGTTGAGCACAAGAGTTGGTACATGAGTAGTTTTCTCAGTTAATGGTGGGGTAGTTGAAATCACCCATTATTAGAGTGTTAGGTTATACCCTAATATTTTCCAGTGTATCAAGAAATGAGGAGTGGGAATCCTGGGACATGGTGGGTGATCTGTATCGAGCTACAATTTGCATTGCAGTCTTGCCCAGAGTTAGTTGCACTTGAATAATCTCAGATTCATTACGCTGTGCAACTAGCCTGGAGGTGTGGATATCCTTAATGAATATGGACACGCCTCCGTCTTTAGTGCTTTGGTCCAAGTTAGGTGGCTGAAAGGTGTGGTATGAATTATAGCCTGGTAATGCAGGAGTGCTCTCTGGAGCCTTGAACCAGGTCTCTGTCACTGCACAGATGTCGATGTTCTCCATTTTAAAGAGTGCCTTGAGTGTGTGTGCAATTTGAGATTTAGACTTCTAGCATTGAGTAGCATTACCCTCAAATTTTCCTTGCTTGTACCATGAATTCTGACATGTTTGTATGCAATGTGCATGTTTACATTCCTTCCTTTCTAAGGATTTTGAACAGTTATGAGTTCATTGGTCTTGCATCTAGCCCAGGCCAATTTATGAGCCATAATGGCTTTCTTCAGCTTGTGACAGCCATGATGCATGGCTGCCTTTGAGCTCCTGATTCTAGCAGGTTATATGTTTCCTATAACAGCAGAAGAATTTTGATGAAGTACTGCAGACCGGTGCTGCAGTCCTCTTGCTCAGTTACTGGGCACTAATCTGTACTACCCTGCTCCAGTCCCTCATTTGATTCTGCTGCCATTTTAGTACTCTGCAGGTGATGGGGTGATGGTCTTATAATTTTACAAGCTATTTTAGATGAAAATGAAGACTATGGCAAACAGTAGTGATTGAACTAGGGATAATATGCAGGAGGCATAGAAGATCGGGAAGGCTGGTTTGTAGAAAACCTATCTAATAAATGATGTTTGCTAGTTATTAGATTAGGATAAGTAGGCTCATTAATGATTTGTTCAAAGCCATATTTCTAGACATTGGATTTAGAGAAGTAGGTTCATTGACAAGTTGATGGATGGCATATTCTGCTAGTGTAAAATACAGAAGAGATCCTTCGTCTCCAAGTAAAGGCAAGTCCCAAATCATAATGAGTTTAACAAGTGCTGACATAAATTCTTACCTGTGTATATAAAAGCTCAATAATCTCATTGCCTCCTGTAACAGTGGATTTTAGCTGTAGAACCAGAGCCTCCATTTCCTTGATTTCCACTTTTATCAGCTCAAAATCTAACTCATTATAACTAACACTGGTCTGTTCCATCACTTGAAGTCTGTGAGTGAGGTTCAAAATTCGGCTTTCATAAGACTCAATTTTCTTAGAGTATTCTCGAATCTGTGAAGAAAGAGAAACTGTTAAGTTAAAGCAGGCATGTGCACTTCTGTACGTCTTCACACATGGTAATGGCTGTTAAATACTACATCTGTCCTTTATTTGCCCTTTTCCAGCTGTAGTTAGTGTAATCTTTGCAAAAAACTTTAATTGTGTTACAAATGTGGATCACTTAAGAAAAAGACATTATTTATACTTATATTGTATTCATGAATTCAAGCATAAATAATAGCAGAATAGTTTCAATTCACTTTTGTATATATTATCCATTTTCTGTTTCACAAACGTGCTTCCTAACATGAATATTTCTTGCTTTTTCACCAGTTCTAAAATGCCAGTCCAACACTTACTTAATCTATAGATGCATATATCCACATCCCCACACACACACACGCACACACACACACAAACCAAATAATATCCTGTAGTTAAATAAACATCTCTATATATTACAAGGGAACTGGAGTTTCTTAGACACTTTTGTTTGAATATTTTGTTCATAGGTTAGTACTAGTACTGCCCTTGCAAGCCTAGCCAATTATCCCTTGTGAGACTCAAACCCTGCAACTTGTATTTGTAAGGCAAACACTTTAACCATTAGACCACCCTTGTGTGCTGTAGAGTATGCTTATATAATAAGATGGTGATAGAGTATTTCCAAGTTTTCAATGTTCTGTTGCTACTCTCTTGTCTCTAAGTTAACACAATACATTGCCTTGGACTGGTAGTCCCAAATACAAATCTGAATATGACTTGCAATTTATGCAGTAGCATAAGTTTATTAAAAAAGTCCCCAAACAGCTAAACATTTTGGCTATACCAGAAACCCCTTGGTCTATTGGACTATTCTTAAAAAGATGTCAGTTTGTTATGTCAAACAGCCATGTTTGATGCAGTTATTCATGTTTTACAAAAGGTAAACAAAAACGTATTAACAGTAAAACTGCAAAGAATGAATAGATTAACAAAATATATTTTGTCAATGCCTTTGTGCACCAGCAATCAAGTTTATCTAACCTGCTAGAAGACAAAACTATATGAAAATCCTTCATTATGTAATCAGGTAACCTGCCATAAAGTCTGTTTGTTAAAATGTTTACAAGGTTTTTGTTAGTGGCGTCTCTGTCAGCATACACAAATGATATCACTAATATTGCTAGTTCTTAGACAAAAATCCTCTTACACACCACGTCCTTATAATCGTCTCACCTTATCTTCCAACCATACATAGTTTATCACACAATTCATCCCATATACACTCCTAACTGTTTATGTCATTAATACAATACATACTTTTCTTACCATCTGTCTGTGACCACATTTTGTGCTTATTTTATGGGACCAGTACTTTAGTCTCCCACACAACTGACTTTTCTAAAAGGATGCATAAAATAAACTGTACTTTACAGGTTTAGCATTAAAATCCAGAAGTTAGTCTGCTCAGGGTCACTGTGCATCATTGTTTAATAGGCGAAAAACATCAGGAACTTGCAAGGTAGTATACACTATTCCTTTGTCATATAACATTGTAATAGACAATTTAAAGCATACCTTGGACACTTCAGCTTCTAAAGTCACATTGATGGACAGAGCTGTATTCTGTAGGTATTCCACTTTTTCCACTGGGAAGACAGGATCTGGCAGATATACAGAACACTGACACACTCCTTCAGAATTTACTACTCCATTAACATTTGCAAATAACTAAAAAAAAAAATAATGTATTATAATTATGCTGTAGAAAAACAGAAAATTATGAAAAATAATCTATAATATAGCCAATTAATTAAGTATATAGTCGAACATGCAAAGTGAATTTCAACAATATGAATGCATTAAATACTTTGTAAGTTGTATTAGCCATGATTTTCTCAAGTTTTATGAGTTTCAATATCCTGACTTTTTTCAGAAATGGAAATGCAGTACCTTAAACTGACTATATGGCAGATAGTACTGTGGTTGCAGAATGCAAAATATGTGGTAATGATACTCTTCATGTAATCATTTGGTAATGGTACTCTTCATGTAATTGGTTGGTAGTGATACTTTTCATGTAAACATGTGGTAATGGTACTCTTCATGTAATCAGTAATGGTACTCTTCATGTAATCAGTTGGTAATATTACTCCATGTAAACATGTGGGAATGGTACTCTTCATGTAATTGGTTGGTAGTGATACTTTTCATGTAAACATGTGGTATTGACACGGTTATAAATAGAACGTGCTGGAGGGACAGATTCATCACCCAGAGACTCCCTATGCTGTGGAACAAAATCCCGGTACATGTGAGGCAGAGCACCTCGCTGGCCTTGTTCAAGAGGAATCTTGACCAATGGATGGGAGATCGCAGATATACCCCAGGGATTACTTCAGTGTCACTGCTTGACAGAGGCACAGAAAAATGATAGGCATAGTTTTTATTCAAACTAAAGGGGTGGCGAAAGCCACATAACTATGGGCTAGGCTTATAAATGCCCTTGGGCAGATAGCCTAGTATGAACCTATGAACCTATAAACCTATAATGGTACTCTTCATGTAATCAGTAATGGTACTCTTCATGTAATCAGTTGGTAATATTACTCCATGTAAACATGTGGTAATGGTACTCTTCATGTAATCAGTTAGTAATGGTACTCTTCATGTAATCATTTGATATTGGCACTCTTCATGTAATTGGTTGGTAGTGATACTTTTCATGTAAACATGTGGTAATGGTACTCTTCATGTAATCAGTAATGGTACTCTTAGTTGGCAATATTACTCCATGTAAATATGTGATAATGGTACTTTTCATGTAATCAGTTAGTGATGATACTCTTCATGTAAACATGTGATAACGGTACTCTTCATGTAATCAGTTGGTAATGGTACTCTTCATGTAATCAGTATGAACAAAGGACAAGCACAAGAAACATTCTACAGGCCATTTAAACATTCTACAGGCCATTTGCCTAACTTTTTGTAATACCAGAGAATTATATGATAGCAGAAGAATGAATTCCAATATTTGTGTATCACATCTATCCAATTCAAATGTCTTGGGATGGCAAGGGATTTATTACAATGCTTTAACACAAGAAAATGGTCCTTTTGTACTTCTTTTTATTTAATAATCTAAATGAAAGAAGACCAATGCTACCAACAGCTATTCTTGAAAAAAAAAAAAACAATGTCAGGAAGGTTAGGCTCCTAGACTGGACGAATATGTTAATTTACCCATTTGTCAGTCTGATGTCAGCTGCACAGAAGCTATTGCAGCACTCTCTGGGGAAAGAATTGAACATAACGTGGAAACCAGTAGGGACCTGGATACAAAGTGGCATACATTCAAGATTTTACATCAAGAAGAGGCTGCTGGCTTTTGTAAAATGCTTCATGCTACACCAGACAATAGGCTAGTGAGAACCTCAGAAAGAAACTGGCTACAACAGTGGCACTGCTGTGAAGCACTGGTAGTCAGTAAGATGAAGGGTCATAGTAAATAAGTCGACTCACTCCAAAAGATAAATGAGTGGTAAATTACGTGGGTCAGTACTGGAAATGGTCTTTTTCAATTTCTTTATAAGTAATATTCTATAGGGCTTGGCTGGAGGTAAATGTTTGATTTTTTTTTCTCATGACAAAGGCTTATGTAACAGTGCTGACACTTCATGTGCCAAAATAAAAACAAGATAAGTTCAAGAATATTACATGTTTTAAAACATGGCAATTTAAATTCAAAGCAAAAAAAGGCCAAAAAAACAACAACCAAGAAGATTGAGAAGTAAAATTTAAAACTAGCAACACACATGTCTAGGAGAAAAACACAAATAATAAGTAAAGAATAAAACATGATAAGACAACTCATAGCATATGTCCCTATAGTCACCACTGGAAGAAAAAAAATCAGCTGTTCAAAATAAATTGCAGTCCCTCAGTGCAAATGCAGAGACCTCAGGAACATGAGAGGAAGTGTAAACATGGTACCTGGTCTGCACTAAATCTGTATTGAAGTAGACTAGAAGAACTTAGCTTGTACAGTGACTAGGGTCTGTATTACAAGCTCGAAAGCTTAAAAGAGTGAATGCTCTTTTATCGAACTGTAAACTTTGAAACCACTAAATAGCAAAACCATGGAACAGCAATTTTTTAACCAGGGAAAAAAATCGCTACTCCGCAAAAAAACAAACAAAAAACCCAACAAATAAAAAACAAAAGCAAACACAAAATAAAGTGGGGGGCTTTGCCACCTACACCCCCTCTACTTAAATATACCAACTCCAAGATTGAACTACAGTGGAGGAAATGGCAAAGTCCTGAAAATGGTCCAGTGACTTTTTTTTCCTGGGGGAAAAAATCGCTGTTCCATGTTTTCGTTATTTAGTAGTTTCGATATTTACAGCTCGATAAAAGAGCATTCACTCTTTTAAGCTTTCGAGCTTATGATATAGACCCCAGTGACTAGCAGTGCTATTTGTTTGGAGGGGAGGGGCAGTTCAGTTTTTGTGGTGCCTTCCAGCTAAGTAGGCATCCATTGTGGTTGGTCACTACATGCACTGATTAGTGTTTGTTACACTGTATGCTGTTTGGATATAAATTCCAACCACATTTGGAAGTTACAAGGTTGGTGACTCAGCTGCGATATAAAGAAATATTAATTCAAAGACAGGGTAGTCAAAAATAAAACCGAATTTCTGTCAGAGGAAGTGGGATGACAAATCTAAAAGAATTCAAGTTATATGTGCTTTAGGAATAAATAATTTCTTAGAGGAGGACAGGACAAAATCATGAAACAAGCTGTTAAGGAGCATTTGCAATGTATTCAGTAAGTTGTGAAATGGGCAGATTATGAGGGTTTGGCTGCTTCCTATATACCTTCATTTCCCATGCAGCTCTGTTAGTCAGTACAAATCTCGGACCTTTGGTAATTTTTAAGATATTGTCACACACATGAAAACTGATGGTATGGTGCTAGCAAAATGCAAAATATGTGGTAATGGTGCTCTTCATGTAATCAGCACGAAGAGGCAAGCACAATAAACATTCTATATGCCGTTTGCGTTACTTTTTGTAACACCACAGAATGTTATAACTGCAATCAAAGACAAAAGAAAATATCATCAGAATATTTGGTCAGTCTTTACTAATGTATGATTTACTCTACTATCCATAACAATAAAAAAAGAGAAGAATAAAGGCAAAATGCACAACTGACTTCTTTGTGAAGGCCATTACTGCAACACAGATTCAATGTATTACTCCTTATGTTCCCCCTATTTAAGTGTTTCAACTCAAATGAAAAGAGATTCTCTTCAAAGTTTTAAAATCAAATGTCTTTTTGTTGGCTTGCAGTGTAATTTGACCATCATATATAGTCAAACTTCAGGTTCCCAAGAATAATGGGCACCCTACTGAAATATCGGCACTTCAAATTGCCAAGAGTAGACAAGACAAAAAAACCCCCCAGCAAACCTAAGAAACTAATGAATCTCAAAAATTGCTCTTCTCCTTTGAACTTATTTTTTGCAGGGTGGCTAGCCCCCCATCCCTCAGATTTATATATACCAGCTCCTCACATTGCTATACCAAGGAGAAAAGGCAATGTTCCAAAACATGCCCATCTCAGACTTGGTACATGTAAGTCCACTTTTCAACCATTCAGTCTCCATGTTCTGAGACTTGCAGGTCTCCACATTTCAAATAGTTACTGAATAATGAACATCAGTAGACAGCAAAAGTTACACTCCAGATTAGTACAAAAGCAGAAGGCAGCGTGATTAGTTTTTACTTAAATAGTGCAGTTATTGTAAATGGTACCTAATATTTGTACTGAACATTTTACAACACATTATCAGCCTTAAGGGATCTATATTATAACAGTGAATGATCAAAAGATCGAACGCTGTTATATTGACTCCTTAAATTCGGAAACTAAACTGAGTGAACAACCAGAACACCAATTTCTTTCCCAGGGAAAGAAATCGCTGCCCCCCCAAAAAAAAAAATAATGCATTTTAGCCTGTTTATACAGCTCTGCATTCTATTTAAACTGTTTTTGTGTTGATTAACTGTTTTGCACTTTTAAAAAGTTAGTTGTTGCTTAATTTTACCTGTAGGCTAACACACTCAAGTGCGCTAGCCGCTTAAAAGCATTTATAGTCTGTTTTTCCTCTGTTTTCTGCAAAAAAGAAAGAAAAAAAAAAAATCTTGTTTTCCCGCCTTACTGAACTAGAATAGTCCAGTCTTCAGAGTTTGCTGATCTCTGGGCTTTGTCTTGGTTCCTGTGCTATTCCATATCCTTATTTGGATAAAAGGAAGCGTCTTTGTTCACCAGTGGGAGTGGGGAGCACTGAGCGGCCTATTTGTCCCTAGAGGAGTGGTTTCCAGCCAGAAACTTGTAGTCTATTGGCCATTTTGGGTCAATTCCTAGCTCTTTTCAGCCCCCTGTAATAAAGCCCGCTTTAGCGCGCTTTTTCGCTTGTATTCAACTCAGCACAGCTCCTCGTGGTGTACTACAGAGTTCTACAAGCAGCAGAGAGCAAAAGAGTGACTTTTTCCTGATTTAAGTATTTTTTCTGGCTTTTTGATTATTTACTGCTTAGCGACTGCTTTTTCGCCTATTTATACAGCTCTGCATTCTATTTAAACTGTTTTTGTGTTGATTAACTGTTTTGCACTTTTAAAAAAGTTATTTGTTGCTTAATTTTACTTGTAGGCTAACACACTCAAGTGCTAGCCATTTAAAAGCATTTATAGCATTTACTGTCTGTTTTTCTTCTGTTTTCTGCAAAAAAAAAAAATCTTGTTTTCCCGCCTTACTGAACTAGAATAGTCCAGTCTTCAGAGTTTGCTGACCTCTGGGCTTTGTCTTGGTTCCTGTGCTATTCCATATCCTTATTTGGATAAAAGGAAGCGTCTTTGTTCACCAGTGGGAGTGGGGATCACTGAGCGGCCTGTTTGTCCCTAGAGGAGTGGTTCCAGCCAGAAACTTGTAGTCTATTGGCCATTTTGGGTCAATTCCTAGGTCTTTTCAACCCCCTGCTATAAAGCCCGCTTTAGCGCGCTTTGGCGTGATTTAGCGCGGAGTTGCCCATAGAGCACCATCGGGCAGCGCCGGTTAAACAAGGTTAAACTATTTCTGGCTCCGTAAAGTCTGCTCTTCAATTTTTCCCTTAGAACTTCTCTACTTGCAATCTAAACAGTCTATTCTCTATCTCAATAGCTCAGCACTTGCTCCTAAAGCATTTTTATATAGGTAAAGTACTTGTATACTAAACAAAGTACTACATTAGCCTAGAATCCTCTTGAGTACCCATTTCACTATAGGTCCCTTCTGACTCAGTTACACAGCAAACTTTTTCACTTTTTCTAGCATGTCGAAGGGTCAGTTGCTAGCGTCCTCTCCTGTTCAGCTGGTGAATCTGGGCATCTTGAGGCAATGTTACAATTGCCTCATGTACACAGACAACCCACTCCTTCTCCCACAAAACACAAATACATGTGAGAGATGCAACTATATAGCCAAACTGGAGGCTGAGCTCTCTCAACTCAGAACTGGCAAGACCAGACAGGAGGAGAAGGAAACCACGCACACCACAAACCCAGTTTCACATAGAACTATCACAACTGCAAAACAAACAGATAAACACACAAAGACATACTCAGAGGCACTGATCAAAAATCTACCAAAACTACAGAGGCCTACAAAGCAGAGACCCAAGCAACTGCCACCTCAAGACATAAGACATGCAACACATAGTTCTCAAAGTCAGTGTGCTAAACAGTCACAGCCCTTAAGGCCAAACACAATGCCAGACACACTTGTTATAGGTGACTCCATAGTCAGACACCCTGACGTCCCACTCACCAGACTGAACAAGGAAAAAATCACAGTTAGCTGCCTGTCAGGCGCTAGAATCCGCCACATAACACAAGCACTCAGGTCACTCCACAGCAAGTACAAGTATGACTCAGTCATTGTCCATGCCGGTGTGAACGACCTGAGACGTACCTCCCTGGACTACATGAAAAGAGACATAGAGGAGCTCTCAGATTATGTAGCCCAGGCTGGTATGACCCTGACCCTGAGCAGTATCCTACCCTCACCAAGAATGATGCCACAATACAGAGACAAAATGATCAGCTTTAATAATTGGCTTAATTACTGGTGTCATTCTAAGGGGATCCAATGTCTGTCTGCCTGGGATGACATGCTTGACAAGCCACGCTGCTTCGCAAGGGACGGCTTGCACCTGTCACCCCTGGGCTTCCGGATATTGGAAAAGGCTCTTGCCACCCCCATAGTGCCTTTTTTAGGCAAGGCTCAAATGATAAACCTACCGCCCTAGAAAACAAAATTGGAGAAAAACTAAGGGTAATACTGCTCAATGCCAGAAGTCTAAACCTCAAGATGCACACCCTCGAAGCCCTCCTCAGTATGGAGAACATCGATGTTTGTGCTGTGACTGAAACCTGGTTCAAGGCTCCTGAGAGCACCCCACCATCAGGTTATACCTCATATCATGCGTTCCGGCCCCAAAATCCGGACCGAACTACAAAAGGAGGGGGAGTATCCATATTCATAAAGGATACCCACACCTCCAGGTTAGTGGCAACGCACGAAGCATCGGAGACCATCCAGGTGCAATTAACCATAGGTAAAACTGCCCTACAGTTTGTAACATGCTACAGACCACCTTCTCAAACTCAGGAAACCCACACAGCCTTCCTGAAGACACTGGAGAGTATAAATGTCTCTCCAAACACCATCATATTGGGTGACTTCAACTACCCAAACATAGACTGGGAACATTACTCAAGCCCCAACACCCTAGCCCAAAGGTTCCTTGAGTTCATAAACTCAAATGCTATGGAACAACTAGTCACCATTCCCACAAGAGGAGAAAATATACTAGACCTGATCATCACAAACATGGGGACAAAATGCTCCACACCGGAAGTATATCCCTCATTGGTGAGATCAGACCATAAATTAATCTCACTGGAGATCCACATCCCGCCCCCACCCCCAGCAAAAAAGAACTTCTCAAAAGCAAACTTCACACTTCTTAAGACTGGAGTGGTATCCTTCAAGGCCCCCGAGCCAGTGGAAACCACAACCCACGCTGCTGAAACCCTTACAAATGCCTTCTACGAGCACCTCCAGGAATGTATGGATCAAGCAATCCCTAATAAAATCAAGACCTTTTCCACCAAAGGCAGGCGCCCGGTCTGGTGGACTCCAGCCATAAACAAACTCTACAACAAGAGGAGAAAGCTACTACATGACAGAGCAAAATCCCTAAATGGGAAGGCATCTCTGATCAATACTAGCAAAAAACTACGATCACTCATAAAATCATCCAAGGCCAACTTTGAGAGAAAAATCGCTAATGACACAAAAGACAATCATAAAGCCTTCTTTAGCTATGTTAGAAACCTGGGTGGAAACTCCCAGATATGCTCAGAATTACGTCCAAAATGATAAAAAAATCACTGAACCCACAGACATTGCCAACATACTGGCAGACAGGTTCAGTGCAAATTTCTCCCTCCTCCCCAAAAGGAGAAATATCTATCCCACCAGAGTCTAGCCTCCCAAACATCTCAGATGCCCAGATGAGAGCTGCTCTCTCTAAAGCAAAAAACACAGCATCAATGGGACCGGACGGTGTCCCCGGCTGTGTGCTACACGAACTCAATGAGGAACTAAACCCACACATAAGGCTGCTGTTTAATCTTAGCCTTACTACAGGATACGTACCCAAAGAATGGCGTACGGCAACTGTGGTCCCACTCCACAAAGGCGGTGCTTCTATAGACCCTGGAAATTACCGCCCCATAAGCTTGACGAGCCTTGTCTGCAAAGCTATGGAGAGGATTATAATGGAACTCATAAATAAAGACATTGGGGACCTACAGACACTGGATCCTACCCAATTTGGCTTTGTCAAGGGCAGATCCTGCCTCTTGAACTTGGTCGACTTTTTCGAAACAGTCACTAAGGCCATTGATGAGGGTAAGGCAGTTCACACAGCCTACCTTGACCTAGCAAAAGCATTCGACACAATACCCCACTCGGGCATCATAGAAAAGCTCACCAGCTTAGATGTAAACCCATATGTCACAAGATGGGTTGCAAACTGGCTCAAGGACAGAACACACAGGGTTAGAGTTGCTGGTGCCATGTCAGACTCTAAGCCGGTTCTGACGGTGTCCCACAGGGCTCAGTCCTGGGCCCCTCTTGTTCAGCATTTATTTTTCTGAAGTGCAGGCAAACATAGGGGATTGTGGCTGACAAAATTTGCAGATGACTGCAAACTGGGCACCATAATTGACACTCCATCAGACACAGACATCCTCCAGAAAGGTCTCATAGAAATGGATAACTGGTGCCAGAGCCATGGCCTTAAGCTAAATGCCAAAAATGTATAGTCATACCCTTTGGGAAAAACAAGGTAACCCCTAATTACCACATAGGTGGTAATCCATTAAACACGGAAGAAGTTATCAGGGACCTGGGGACCCAAGTTGACAGTAACCTCTCTTTTGACACTCACATTGCCAAAGTGGTTAGGAAGACCTTCTACATTGCCCACCTGATCATGAAGGGATTCACATCCAGATCAGGAGAGGTCATTGTACCCCTGTACTCTTCACTTATCAGACCAATGATTGAGTACAATGCCCCATTCGGACTGTACCTTACCCGACACCTGCAGCAGTTGGAAAGACCCCAAAAGTTCCTCACCAAAAGGATAAAGGGGCTCAAACATATGTCATACGATGCCCGACTGAAGAAACTCCAGCTCTATTCAGTCGCATACCGTCTGCTCAGAGGTGATCTGTGCCTGACATACAAGGCCATGTCCAACCCAGAATTAATGGACATGCTCCACCTCAAAAAATCCAAATCCACCAGAGCCACGAGAGCAAGAGACTTAAACCTCAACACGGATATAAATAGGATGTGCTGGAGGGACAGATTCATCACCCAGAGACTCCCTACACTATGGAACAGAATCCCAGTCCATGTGAGGCAGAGCCCCTCACTGACTCTGTTCAAGAGAAATCTTGACGAGTGGATGGGATATCATAGGTTTACCCCGGGAATCATCTCTGTATCACTGCTGGACAGAGGCACAGCAAACTAATGGGTATAGTATTCTCATCCTAAGGGGTGGTGAAAGCCACACACACTCTGGCTAGGCTTATAAATGCCCTAGGGCAGATAGCCTAGTATGAACCTATGAACCTATGAACACTAAACACTATTTTAAGTGGGGGGGGGCTTCACCACCCACACACACCCACGTGGGGATCTGTGCCCCCCATATCCCCCTAATTAAATATACCAACTCCAAGATTGCACTGCAGTGGAGGAAATGGCACAACCCAGACAGCTGGCCCAGCAATTTCTTTCCCTGGGAAAGAAATCGCTGTTTTGGTTGTTCGCTCTTTTTAGTTTTCGACTTTAAGGGGTCGATATAACAGCATTCAATCTTTTGATTGTTCGCTGTTATAAAGTAGACCTGCCTTAACAATGTACACTAGAAAAAGGAAAAATGTGACATTAGCATGACACTTCCTTTTATGAACAAAAATATTACTTAGCTTTTCCCAACCTGTGGCACAATGAGAGCTGAAAGGTATGGGTGGTGGTCAGGGGTGTGTGTTTGTGTAGCAAATGCAAGCTTACCCTTACAGAAGGGAGAGAGAGAGAATGAGCGAGAGAGAGGCCAACCTGACACATTAATGATGACTACCACTGAGTAGAAAATCACTCATAGAAGAAGCCAAGATGAGCCCATGAGCCACTTAGTCAGGGATGACATATGTGGAGTGCACACATCATTTCCCACCAAGTCAGCCATTGAAAGTGTGTCAGCTACATATGGGAAGGGGTTAGGAATAAATAAAGAGACATCTCCACTGGACCAGTACACAGGCCTTTTCCATAATATTCAAGTCTCAAACTCTATGAAATCCATTATGGTCTTTGAATGTTAATGAATGGGCCAGAGGATTCTAGTCTGGTTTGGGGCTTGCTGCCTGCCACCTTTGTGGAAAAGAATGAGCCAATAAGCATGGAACAGGAAAGGAGCTAATGGGTAAGGCACCATGCAGGACATTAAAAATATTACACTTAATTTGATATCAATTGCTTGACAGCATTTTAAAGTAATTGCAGATTTTTTTTTTTTTACTTATGATGAGATAGTGTTTTAGTCAGCAACAGGGAGATGTCACTTTAAGGTCCATCATCTCAGATGTCGTAAAAAAAAGTTTTTTCCAATAACATTATATATGTATACAGCTATGGCATTTTTGCACTACTGGTGAATATCAGCATTTTGACTTTAGGAAAGGACTTCTTAGTCCTGAACTTCTACTCAACATAAATATTGATTCACATGAGGTGACGGGACTATAGCAGTTTTGGAGGTATTGTATTAGAAAAGTACCTTGCAGGTCTGTCAAGAGAAGAAGTCGGTGTAGCCTCAATGATTGACAGGTGAAACAGGTGTGTTGTGGTATGGAAAAGATGCATGATTAACAGCCATGCAGATTTTAGTATGACATCATGCATATATTGACTGCTGATCATGCATACATTCGTTGTTGATTGTGGAGTAACTGCAAGTATTTTTTTTCCTTCGTTTTTGCAGAGTGGCAAGCCTCTATGTGGGGGCTCCTCCCCCCAGACCCTCTCCACAAATTAAATATACCAACTCTGAGATTGCACTACCTTAAGAAAAAGGACAAACTACAAATAGATAATGAATATTCATGCCACCCTCTTTACTTTACTTACACCGATTATTGGATGGAGGGTGGAATTTGGGCAAGACTTGCTACTGTGCATCTTGCCAAGTACATTTCTAATACAAAGCCATTTTGTATTCAGGTTTTCTGTATCTTTGACACTTTAGGTCACAAAATTTCATTCTTAGATAAGTTGAAAATGTTTCAGTTTGGTGAAGGTATCAAACATCGTATTTATTTATGTGCGTTTATTTATTGGGAAAATCCAAATGGGATTGTATACCCATTTCCAGTAGATGCCAGGTGAAAAAGGTTTGGTAACATAATACATAAGGTACAAGACAGAAGTATTTACAAACTGTTACAAAGTTCCCATATTTTTACAACGTTTAGAAATACATTTACAAACTGGTACTTTTGTGTTATCAGATGTGGAAGATAGTACAGTAGTAGTACAGTAGTTGATTAATTAGGTTTAGTCATGTGACACCCACACAGTGGCCCAGTAATCAAGGAGCCTCAGTCCTCACCACTAGCACCAGTGAGGGGCATGCACATCGGGAAGGATAACAAGTACACACACAGTAAAGCACAATTTCCATTAATAGATTACAGTGAGTCTGGGGCTGGTTTCTCCCTTTCTCTCCAGATCCCCAATAAGACTCCCCACTGGCACAGCTATAGGGTACAGATCTCGGCCTAGTGGTCAAGCTAAAATTCAGCACCCTATCTGTCCAACCAGTGCTTCATGTCCCTGCCCATGTAGCTGACACACACACATACACACTTTAATAAATGAGTTATATACAAACACAACCACTCATGGGGAAGGCTAACATAGGTTCTCCAGCTATGCCCCTTTCTGCCCAGGCTATAAGGTAGTAATCCACTGCCACCAACCACTATTTATCAGCTACTTATAAGGCCCTTACCAAAGGGTATTCAATTTTACTGTGCAATATTACTGTTATCTAAATAGTAAGTGTAACCCAGGGCTAAGGCTATTCTGGAGTGGCTTAGTACAGTATTACTAAATAAATGCAAGTACACTAGAGCTTAAATTATCTCTACACAAAGCAGCCACAGTTGAATGGTTTAAAAATATTTAATAATAAATAATAAAAACAAAAGACAATATTTATTATTTCAACACAATGGCATTACAGAGTTCAGCAATCACAGGAAAAACATTAAAACAGTATTGTAGGATAGGCTGACAAATATAGAAAACAACTAGTCTAATCCGGATAAATTCCTATCTAACTCTAAGAGAATTCACAGCTCTAAATACTACTTTACTTACAAGACAGAGTGCTGTCTAAATCTAAGAAACATATCTTACAATTGTCCCAACTACCAGTAAAATGCAAAAAAGAGGTGCTATTGTTCATGTCTTCAATGAACTGTAAGAGCTCAGTTTGTGTGCCTCTCCAAATAAAAACAAATCATCAATAAAACGATAATAACTCACAATTTTCACTCTGTTGGTAAACTTGGACATAATGTTCTAACATACAGAAAATTGTGAGTTATTATCATTTTAGCTGGGACAATTGTAAGATATGTTTCTTAGATTTAGAAGTTATTAAAGAGGAAGGTAAAGATTTTTTGGGGTCCTGCATCTGTTATAAGAATGTGGCAAGCAATGGTCTTTTGAGTTATTCTAGTATGCATCCCAATTATGTGAAATATAACATTATAAAGGGGCAGTTAGTAAGGCTTAAGAGACTTACAAGTGATGAAGCACAGTTAGATTTGTTAGTGCAGGAATTGCATTCTAGATTTAAAAACAGAGGGTACCCCTCTAAAATAGTCCAAGACATTATTAGTACAAGTGAAAGGGAGGGTCTTAGTGGAAACACACAACACAAGAAGGATTGGGTAACGTCCATGTTGTTAACCTTTACCTTAGAAGTAAAGATATTAAAAACATAGTGTCCAACAACTGGAGAATATTAAGTTTTAAATAGTGATCTTCAGATGGTAGTAGGAGAAGCCCCCATGTTTGTTAACACAAGAGGAAGGAATTTCAAAGAAATATTAGAAAGTGGACAAAGAAAAAAGCCTCAAGGCAACATAGGTACTTTTAAATGTAAAAGTTGCAATTTTTGTAAATACATTTCAGAGGGAGCAGATTTTAATGTTGCAATTACTCATAAAATTGTCTAAGGCCAGCTTCGAGAGAAAAATTGCACAGGACACTAAGGATAATCACAAGGCTTTCTTTAGTTATGTTAGGAACCTGGGTGGTAATTCCCAGATATGCTTAGAATTAGTCCAAAATGACAAAAAATACATTGAACCCACAGACATTGCCAACATCCTAGCTGACAGGTTCAGCGCAACCCCCCCCCCCACCAAAAGGGCAAATATCTATCCCAGCAGAGTGCTGCCCCCCTGACATCTCAGATGCTCAGGTAAGAGCCACCCTCTCCAAAGCAAAAAACACAGCATCAATGGGACCAGACGGACTCCCGGGCTGCGTCCTACATGAACTCCAAGAAGAGCTAAACCCAAACATAAAACTACTGTTCAATTTCAGCCTTACTACAGGATATGTGCCCAAAGAGTGACGTACAGCAACAGTGGTCCCTCTCTATAAAGGTGGTGCCTCAACGGATCCTGGAAACTATCGCCTCATAAGCCTACTAGCTTGGTCTGCAAAGCTATGGAAAGGATCGTCATGGACCTCATAAATAAAGATATTTGGGACCTACAGACACTGGATCCTACCTAGTCCGGCTTTGTTAAGGGCAGATCCTGCCTCTTAAACCTGGTTGATTTCTTTGAAACAGTCAACAAGGCCATTGATGAGGGGAAGATGGTCCACACAGCCTACATGGACCTTGCAAAAGCCTTCGATACAATACCCCACTCGGGCATTATAGATAAGCTCACCAGCTTAAATATAAACCCCTATGTCACTAGATGGATTGCAAACTGGCTCAAGGACAATACCAACATGGTTAGAATTGCTGGAGCCATGTCAGACTCCAAACCAGTTACAAGTGGTGTCCCACAAGGCTCAGTCCTGGGACCTCTCTTGTTCGGTATATATTTCTCGGAGGTACAGGCCAAAATGGAAGGACTGTGACTGACCAAGTTCGCAGATGACTGCAAACTGGGCGCCACAATAGACTCTCCAGCCGACACAAGCATCCTCCAAAAGGGCCTCATAGAAACAGACAACTGGTGCCAGAGTCATGGCCTCAAGCTAAATGCCAAAAAGTGTATAGTCATCCCCTTTGGCAAAAACAAAGTGCCCACAAATTACCACATAGGTGGTAATCCATTAAGTACAGAAGAAGTAATTAGGGACCTGGGGACCCAAGTTGATAGCAATCTTTCATTTGACAACCACGTGGCCAAAGTGGTTAGAAAAACATTTTATATAGCCCACCTAATCATGAAGGGATTCACATCTAGATCAGGGGAGGTCATCGTGCCTCTTTACTCATCCCTCATCAGGCCCATAATTGAGTACAATGCCCCTTTTGGGATGTACCTTACCAGACACCTGCAGCAACTGGAAAGACCCCAAAAGTACCTCACCAAGAGGATCAAATGGCTCAAACAGATGCCATATGCTGCCCGGTTAAAGAAACTCCAGCTCTACTCAGTGGCATACCGCCTGTTCAGAGGCGATCAGTGCCTGACGTATAAAGCCATGTCCAACCTGGAATTAATGGACATGCTGCACCTCAGAAAATCCAAATCCCATTGAGCTACGTGCTCAAGAGACTTGAACCTCAGCACTGAAATAAATAGGACATGCTGGAGGGACAGATTCATAACCCAGAGGCTCCCTTCACTCTGGAATAAAATCCCAGTCCAGGTTAGGCAGAGTCCCTCATTGACTCTCTTCAAGAGGAATCTTGATGAGTGGATGGGAGATCGTAGGTTTACCCTGGGTATCACTTCTGTGTCACTGTTAGACAGAGGCACAGCATACTAACCTCGAAAAAGGGCATAGCAAAATAAATTTAAAATGGGTGGCGAAAGCCAAACACATTCTGGCTAGGCTTATAAATGCCCTAGGGCAGATAGCCTAGTATGAACCAATGAACCTATGAACCTATGAACTCAGAGCAAGATGTGGCACGTTCCAGGCATTTTTAATTGTAAATCTACATTTGTGATATACATGGTGAAATGCTCCACTTGTTCTTCATTCTATATTGGGAAAACCAATAAGCAACTTAAAAACAGAATCTATGAACACTATTATGCCATCAAAAAGAAAAATTTAGATAATGATCTTTACAAGCACACTTTAAACTGTGTGAGTAGCAATAACAGTGTTAAGTTTCTTTTTACATTTATAGATCATGTTCCATTGCACTTTAATAGAGACAGAGATGGGGAACTAGAGTTTAGAGAGTTTAAATGGCAGGTTTTATTAGATGCATGCAGGGCACCAGGGCTTAACAATGGTGTCAACTATAAAGCTGTGTTGAAAAGAAAAGCTTATTATAACAAATGTAAATAGTTTATATGTTTGTTAGAAATGTATGCTTTATTTAAAATGCATATTTAAACACATTTTAAACAGTTTTTATATTAAGTTTAAGTAAAATGAGATTTGATTGGTGTGATGTATATTGATGATGGTATAAAAATGAGACTTTATTCTGATGAAGGCCTAATTCTTGGGCTGAAAGCGCTAAAGCAGTGGATTAAAGCTCATTTTGTGTGATATAGTGATCCATCATCACTTGTGGTTTTTTTTTTATTTTAAGTTATTGGGTTTTCTGGATTCAGCTAGTTTCAGTCCACTAAGTTTCTATTTAGTACATGTTACTTGATATCTATGACTCTGGCCACTTAGGGTACATTAAGTGAATGATGTAGTATCTTGTGTGGCATGAGTAATTGAGAAAGAGAGAGATGTACTGGGAGAATTCAAGCCAGTTGAATGTGTTTAAGAGCTATGCAGTGGTGGGAAAGGGTTGGGAGACTGCATGTAAATGTACTAATTGTATTTTAACATTACTATAGTTTATGTCTGGCAGAAGAGTAGGGAGATTTGCAAATACTGTTGAGGAATATAGTAGGAAGGAGGTAGGCGGTTGTTATTTTCTTCCTGTCACCATTTAGGAGAATTTTGAAGATGCAGACACAACAATAGTCAGATAAAAATAATGGATATAGGTTGAATGCAGCAGAACAAATGATTATCTTCAACATGCCATAGCATGCAAACTGGTGTTGTCTAAAAGGAATCTTGAAAAGACCTTTATAGAAATGTGCAGAAATTAAAAATGTACCCCGAGTTAAATTGCTAGTGAAATGGGAGAGGACCACTGGAGCCTACAGTGTCAGGGCAAGTTAGAAAAGGAATTAAGTTTATGGCTACATTGAAAGAATCAACAGTTAGAGGAAATTTTATACACTCAAAGTAGTCACTAAATATTCATATAAAATATTCAGTTTCTGGAAATAAATAGAACTGTTTTATTTTGTAAATGGCTCTGAGTAGAAGAATGGTTTTACCTCCATTTCCATTAACATGTTTAGCACTATGTTAATTGAAAGTGATTTTAAACAAACACATACAGAAAGGAAAAACATTCAGCCTGAGTCACAGAAATCCTCTGCAATATGCAGCAGACTGAGCAGAAAAGGCATCTACTCAGAAGGGCTGAGAGGTGGGTCACTCAAAAACAGAAGCATGTACCTGAGACCTCTGTGGGTGCATATCACAAACAACAAGCTGTAGTGCACTGATGTTCACTACATGACACATTGCAACACTGCACACAAAACTGGACTGTGGCCATCGGGCGTAGGAGATGTACTCATTATATACATACTCATTACATACAAATTATATACAAAGAGAGAAATACACTTGTTACCTAGGGCATAGTACATGGTAAGCCTAGATGTTCCCCATTAAATCAAACAACAATGTGATGTGGCCACTAAAAGGACGGCAGTGATACACAGCACACAGGACAATGGTATAGGTGATGATGAGCTGTTATGTTGTACCAACAGTGCAAAATGTATGTTTATGGGACTTGGCTGGGATGAAACTCATAGATGAGGTAAGAATTTCATGAGCGCTGCTTATGCTCTGAACCTCATCACCTTTGCATCAATACTGGGCCCATTAGCATGCTATTAGCATTGCTACAACCTAGACTCAGCATTGAGATCATTGGAGTATAAGAACATGCACTCACCAGAGAGGCAGCTGGTACATTTTTAATAAATAATAGGACCCAAAGTTCTGCTGTAACTAACTGGAACTGGAGTTTTCATTACCACTGCCAGTCATATCAGTGCTACAGTATTTGCAGCGCACAAGGAAACATGCATGACCTATTACATAAATGTATTCCAGAGCTCCTTTACAGATGATATCAGTACACTATAACTACATAGTTTGTACCAGGTTAATAAATCCAGTCAGTATGTTCATAGTAGGAATGAGGTTCCATAGAAAATACAGTACATGAAAACATATACACAAGGGTCAAACAATGAATGGCAATGGGGAAAATGAGTAATATGATGGTTAAATACTTTCCTTCATTTGGTCTGCAATTAATGCATGCTTAATATTTACTTATTAGCCTGGTAAGTAGATTGGTCTATTGACCCTTTTCAGCCATGACCTGGGCTCAGAGATTAGTATAAAAAACACAGGCAGATGCAATGCAATATTAGATACCAGTAAAGAAGAGTATCAGTGTGAGTGATACATTAGCATTTCGTATATAGAAAAGAAACACTGATACATGTTGTTGTTGTCTTTCTGCTTTTCCAGGTTAGGGGTCGCCACAGCGGAACTCTGAGGTGTCAGCTCGACGTTCAACCTTCAACGAAGGCACTCCCATTTACGGATGTCTTTCGGATGCCCACCCAACCACGGGGAGTTGCGCACCCCAGCTGAGAATCGAATGGGAGAACCTCTTGTTGTGAGGCAGCAACGCTACCGCTGCACCACCACGGCATATACACTGATACATACTTGGACTAAATGTAAAATGTAGCAGTCAGCAGAAATAATGAACACAGCTATATATATATATATATATATATATATATATATATATATATATAAAATATATATATATATATATATATATATATATATATATATATATATATATATATATATATATATATATATATATATATATATATATATATATATATATATATATATATATATATATATATATATATATATATATATATATATATATATATATACATACTATATAAATTATCCAAATTGTGCTTCATCTGTTACACTGGTCATAGGATGGTTGCGTCTTTACTATAGTTCTTTTTTTATCCATTTTTTTCATGAAACAGTTGCAAATGGCTTCATTGTGTAAGCACATTTTTAATGCTTGTTTTACAGTTCATTCATTGTGTCTACGGTATTTTTTCAGATGAGAGGTTGTTTCAGGTGTCCTGTCTCAGGTGGAAGAAGACTTTTTCACCCCCTACAATTTTAACTGGAGGTCAAATGGGAGTTAACGTATTGCACTGACTATGTACGAGGGAGTATACATGTTTCTTCAATTGGAGATTTCTTCATAGAGGGGGACGGTATCCCAACTTCAGGATTTTGAATAATAACAACTGAAGACGTTAAGTGGCTCTGCATATGACTGTGAGCCACTGGATTAGGTGACAGTGATGGGTTTGGGAACTTCCAAGAAAAGCAAAATGAAAATTTTTATTCTCCATAATTTGGATCCTTCATGTGTTATATGACAAATGACTGGTGGTAAAGCCGTCTTCAAGTTTAGGTAACCGTACATTTTTGCTCTGGTTATGTGCAACCGAAAATCGGTAACGTTGTAGCAAAGTTTTAATTGGGATAGCTCTTTGCTAGTAATGATATTAGTATGTGAAGAGAATGTAAGTGAGAAATCTAGAGTGAGACCTATGTTCTTCCAGTCTGTAAAGTTCAGTATGATATTCCCATGACTGACTTTATTTTGATTTCTAGCAGGTGATATATTTTTGGTGGTAATGCAAATAGGATGACATTTTCTTTTTTTTAGGATTAATTTGAAATTTGTTTGCATTGTGACATTTATAAAAATAAGAGAAGCTCTTTTGCAACTGACATTGCAGATCTTAATTATTTCTGTAAGTAGTAATATGTCATCTGCATATAATGTGGCATTTATGTCGAGAAGATCTTCAGTGAAATTGTTTATGAATATAGAAAACAAAAGTGGCCCAATAAATGAGCCTTGGGGCATTTCAGTACTCAGGGTTCCTTTGTCTGAGCAGAAATTGTTACAATGCACTTGAGTCCTAGCTGATAGTTTACTTTTCAAGCTCTGTATGGCATTTTGTATAAAGTTAAGTACTTTTAGTTTGTTTAGTAATAATTTGTGATTGACGGTTTTGAGTGCTCTAGCTATATCAGCAAATATTGAAGCAGTTACAAGTCCATTATTAATGTTAGAGTATACATTGTTAGTAATGGTTAGCAGACAAGTGTAATAAACACACCAGAAAAAATCATTCTGACAGTCAGATATTAAGCGGTACTTTTTGCATACTCAAATATTCGATTTTATAACAGCTTCTCAAAATTTTTACAAGAAGGCAGAAATTAGGCATTGGTTTATAACCTTTAAGATCTTGGGAGAGGAAACTTTAGGCAGAGAATTAGCAACAGAGTACTTAAAAGATGAAGTATTCCTGTTATGAGAGGTAGACTGAAGATGTGGGCAAAGGGCTTGGAGATTTTATTAGCTGTATTTTTAAGAAAGTTGAAATTATTAGAAACGGAGGTGTTAATGTTTTTTAGTCATTACCATTTTCCTTATCAAGTATTTTGAGAAGCAAAAAATAACATCATATTCAGCCATAGGAAAGTATTGGGGAAAATGCCATTAACAGTGTTTCGAGAATCGCAGCAGCTGCTTTGGAAATTATCAGATATAGTCTGGCTAGATGACATGGGAATATTTTATAGTCATTAGTTAAGTTTATTGAGGAGCTGTTATGTGAATTGGTAACATCAGTGATTCTCCCAGTTAGTTTTTTTTTTATCTCATTATAAAATTCTTTGGGCTTGTTTACACTTTCAATAAAGGTACCTATAATGAATGCCCTTTAGTATGCCAAAACCTATTCATTGTAGTTTTCATTTTTGTTTAAAGAAAACTAAGGCAAATATACTTTCTTTTTTGATATGATTTTCAAGTTTGGTCATGCACCCAGCTGTATGTTCTGCTGAGCATTTATTAGCAGTTTTATTGATTTAGCTAGCATGAGTGTGAAATCGGAATAAAACACATGCTGCATTTAATGGCAAGTGTTGATACCCAGTTTACCACTCTACATTCTCTAGTTTGTCATAACATGTATAGAAACAACTATTTAATAATGTTTCTATTAGCTGACTTTTTACATACTTCAACAACATGATAAGATTTTAATTACATGTGGTGCAGCGGTAGCATTGTTGCTTCACAGCAAGAGGTTTTCCTGTTCGATTCTCACCTATTGTGCCTTCTGTGTGGAGTCTGCATGTCCTCCCTGTGGTCGAGTGGCATTCGAAAGACATGCGTGAATGGGTGTGTCTTCACCGAAGGCTGTGCGTCGGGCTGGCAACTCAACACCATAAAAATCTACTGCCAATCATTAGCAGACTGGAGTTCCGCTGTGCCGACCCCTAACCGGGAAAAGCCAAAAAGACAAACAAACATTATCTGTTTGCCTGAAAAAACAACAACAACAAAAAAACACTAGGATAAACTTCCATGTGCTTTAAAAGACATCAGAAATAAAGAATGCTGGCATGATGAGACATGTTTAATATCGCGGACTTCAGAATTATTCATCAGATAATGGGCACTTGTTCTTTTACTTGCATAATGCGTGTTGACATTATCCAAAATGACAATTTATCTGCTTTATTGACCTTCTATCACCAGTCATACATTTTTGTGAAGGAATGTGTGTTACTGTAGCAGTAGAATGGGATTAGTTTGTCAGGTATGTCGTAATATACACAGCTGCAGTCACCTGGTCACAATAGCGAAGCTTGAGTGATTATTATATGAGGAGGTTCAGCCTGAAGGTGGGTAGCAGAAAGGCATGAATGGCCGTAAGAATCAGTGACTTTAGAATATCTAGAAGATCTATGCAATTAGATGCAACAACATAAGTATGTTACAGTATATCATACACTCAAACTATGTTGTTCTTCCATCATGGCTGTGGCTTTTTCATTAATTTTACAGGTGATAGTGATCTACACATGTATACATATAAGCTATACTACTTTTGTGAATATAAAATTAATAAAGATGTGACTGAAATTATGTTTTATGCAGAATCTTCTCTACCTTTACTCTTAAAGATAAAAATAAACTATATTAAAATGCATTTAATGTAGTGGTAAGGAGTAAATAAGCTGCAGAATGAACTGTTTTTTTTTTCCTCTTTTACAATCTCAGTATCTTAATATAAAACAGAGATAATCTTGATTCCTATTGGGAAAGCAACTGTTTTGAGTAAAGTATTAAAGAGTTTTCTGTGATACTGTATTGGAAGGTAGAGACAGGAAAGGAAGTGGAACAGATGTTGGCACACCCTGCTCTTCTGTTAGGGTGGGAATGCCATAATAGGTGCTCTGGATATTTACAGGGTAAAGATACTGTATGTCAACAAGGGTTCTGACAAGCAGACAGACACAAAGACTCCTCCACAATGTGATATATTATATCCTCATGAGGATGAAATACAGAAAGCATTGTTATAAAATAAGTCTTGCACAAATTCTCATAATTATCTGGTCGTACTACCTGTTTGAATGCTCAGTTTGAACATATTGACTTCATGGTAACAGTACAGACACATTGATGGTGTCTGTGCCGGGGATAATAAGACATTTTACTGGTCTAGTGACATACATTGCAGTTACCTCATTATCTCATGATCCTATACGACAGTTGTTTGTAAGTTATCTGTGCTGGGGTTTTTTATAAAGAATGCTTTATTTTACATTTTCTGTCATTCGTTTGTGCTCAATAGACAGTCAGTTTACTGCATTCCAGAAGCAATTTTCTAAAATTTTTAATGCGGTCACCTTTTTATTCACAACATAGCTGCATGTCATAATGTGAAAGTTTTAGAGAAATTTAAAAGAAAGAAAGAAAGAATGAAAGAAAGAAAAAGAAAAAAGAAAGAAAGAAAGAAAGAAAGAAAGAAAGAAAGAAAGACTAGGGAAACCACATGAATCACTATTTAACCAGAGCATCCACACAGACTTGTTGCTATGCAGACTTGCTGCCAAGCAAATGGAGGACTTCAGCTGTCATCCTTCAACAGAAGGCTATGCCATCTATGCTCCTGGGCAACTGCAGACCCATAAGTCTGACTGGTCTCATGTGCAAAGCCATGGAAAGAAATGCCACAGAAATGATAAATGATGACATAGGAAATCTTCAGACATCAGATCCAACTTAGTCTGGTTTCATCAAGAGCAGGTCATGCATATTCAAACTAGTGAACTTCTTTGAGAAGGTCACCAAATCAATGGAAGAGGGCAAAATGGTACAAACTTCCTAAAGTGAGTTGTCCAAAGTATTCAACATAATATCAACTTGGGCATTGTAAACAAACACACAGAATTAAATATAAACCCCTATGTCACCAGCTGGATAGACAGTAATTTAGGACAGAGGAAACTACTTCCACAAAAGGTCAGTCACTAGTGGAGTCCCTCAAGGCTCTGTCCTTTTTGGCATCTACTTCTCTAAAGTCTAGGCAACATTAAGGGCTTCTAGTTGACCACATTTACACATGTTTGCAAACTAGGTGTGGCCATAAAATCCCCAAAGACACAAATACCTTCTAAGAAGGCTTGACACAGACCAATAACTGGTACCAGAACTGCAGTCTAAACATCAGTGCCAAGAAATGTATGATAGTTGCCTTTGGGAAGATGGCTACCACAGGAAACTACCTGAGTGATAATACTTCCATAAGATTAGACCCAGTATCTAGGATTTGGGGGCACATGTATACATTAAGCTAGCATCATGTCTCTTTAGTTCTGTGTTGCAGAACTTACAAGCAGGAGCATGGCATCTAAGTCTAAGGACATCATTAATCTACTGTACTCGGCCCTCATCATATCAGTCATTGAGTACAAATCCCCCTTTGGTATATACCTGACCAAGCATATGCAACAACTGGATTGCCCAAATAGGTTCCTCACCAAAAGAATGCAGGGCAAAAACAACATGTTATATGCAGACCATCTCAAAAATTCTATCTCTGTTCTTAATCTACTATAGATTGCTGAGAGGTAATTTATGTCTGGCCTAGACAGCATCCTCTCATCCCACTCTGATGGACATATACTTGTGTGTGTGTGTGTGTGTGTGTGTGTGTGTGTGTGTGTGTGTGTGTGTGTGTGCACATGTTTGTATATAAATAAATAAATAAATATATATATATATATATATATATATATATATATATATATTAATATACACATAAGAGTTTATACTTTACTGAGCACAGATTTTTCTAGTATAGCTGCCTCAGTTGTGTTTCCATATGGTAGCCTTAAGCTTTACATTTTTTAATCTCTTGTATAAAATTGCCTATTTTGTGACTGGAGCTTTTCTCCCCAGGCCTCTGTTAGGTCTAACACAAGCAAGTTTGGAATTCTACAGTAAACAAATGCAATAAATATGCAAATAAATATTACACACACACACACACACACACACACACACACACACACACACACACACACACACACACACATGCACACACACACACACACACACAAACACACACACACATACACACACACACACACACACATACACACACACACACACACACACACACACACACACACACACACACACACACTAAATGTATATATAATATATATATATGTCTGTGGCATGGCATGCGTCACTTTGCAATGATGAATTTATTTATATCAAAGTAAAACTTTGTGCATGCTGAAGATATATGAACATTTAAACTTTTAGTCCTTAGAATTAATTTCAGCTGTGCATTAATCTGCATTATCTCTTTGGATTCTTCAGTATGACTTCCATATTTAGTATGACTATTTACGCTAGATATCTTGTTATTTTGGAATGTTCTTGTTGCACTTTCACTTCACTTTGAGACACACCAGGACTCTCTCGCTCTCTCGCTCGTTCTCTGCCTGTCTCACTTCATCTTTTAACTTATCATATTTCTTGCATTCCTTCTTTCCTTGTAGTAGGCAGTTGCATCACTTCTTTAACTTAGAAGTGCTTGTTTTGGACAAACATCTGTATTAAATATGCTCTACTTTGCAAACCCACAATATGCAATTTCTTGTCTGATCAGTATTTCCCTTTCAAGACATATTGGTTTGCAAACTAGGTGATGTTTTGTATAAGGACTTTTGAATTGAATTGAATGTGCTTAACAAATGTTTGTAGTCTGTTTCCACCTTAAATTCTTTGCCATGGACATATTCATGGAATATCTCACATCTATACAGTAAACTCTCAGTTAATGGGGATTGGTAGATGCCAGATAACTGTAGTTTCTGGTTGCTTGAGAGTTACTATTAAAAGTTACTATTAAAAGTAGTACCCTATACTATTTGTTTAGTTTGACTTGTTCTTAGGTTGGGGAGAGAGGAGATTTATTCCCATCTTCCTTTTTAAAACTCTAAACCTCTAAAAACATAAGGTATGTTTCTGCAGTGGGTGGGTGGGGGTTACTGTATTTCTTCAATTTTTTTTCTGGTTCCTTGAGAGTTCTGGTTGCTTGAATTCCAGTTAACTGAGAGTTTACTGTACATTATTGTCAGTGTTTCATTTTCAGTCCCTGCATAAGTATTTTCTTCAACTGTAAATGCCCCAGACCAATAAACAAGTTGTGTGTTCAATTGTACAATCACAGTTTCTGAACCATTCTGACTGCTATCCACTTAGCTGATTCACATATTATCTTATTGTTGCAAAATCAGTGATACATATCTTGAGCACTAAGGAAATATTTTCCTTTTCAGTGTCATTTCTGTTACATCCTGCTTTGACAGTTTTCTTAAAAGCTTACTCAGCTCACACATACAATGTACAGTTTGCCAGACACTGCACCATTCATGGAAACCCCTATAATTTGAGTTTTCTATCTAGCCTTGGTATTATGAACAACAATTCATATTTGTTTTGATCAGGTTTTGGCTTCTCTGTCATTAAAACATGTACTATGTATTTTAGACACATCATTTTGATTTCACATCTCTTCTTATTTAGCTTAAAATTGTGACTGAAACTATTTAGCAGTTTTATTTGTTTCTCGTTACATTGTTCTTTTGGTCTAACCCACACTAATTATCTCATCAATTACATTTATTATGATTCACTTTCTTGGGTAACAGCTAGTCTGAATGCCCCTCATGCTATTGAAATACTAAACAGTAGCGCATAGACCCTGTACCTTCTCAAAAGCTTATACTATTTGACAAAGACCTTGACTTACATCTAGTACTGAAAAGACTTGGCATTCACCAGTCCTCAGACTGTTCATTTGTAAGCAACTTAAAATACTTTCCTTTTTATCACTTTATTCAGATCCATTGGATCACTGCATCTGTGAATATTGTCTTTCATTATTCAACTCATTTTGTTGGAGCTAACTGGTTATTAATTGAATCTAGATTTCCATTTCTTCTGCTCTGGTTCAACTTTAGTTCTGAGTGCCAATGGCATTTTTTTAGAACTGGCATAGAATCAGGATTTATTTATTTGTGACATCATCTTGAACCATTCCTAAGCCTGTAAATACATTTGCATAATTATGCAAGAGAACATTACTACAATATCTAAAATGTCTGTCAGACAATGTGAAGGTTCAAATGCAATGTTTGATTTTGCACTATATGTTCTCAATGCCATAGTCATTGTTTCTCATGAGAATAATAATGCAAACATTAGGACAATTCATTTGTTTACTTGAACTTGCAACAATTTAAAAAAGAATGTCATTTTCATTTTCAGTTGTATATGTCAGCTGCTTTTGATACGCTGCTCACAACTGGTGTCATTAGCAGTTCTTTCTTTAGTATTTTACATTTTCATACTTACCCCTTACTCCAACCTTACATCCCTTAGGTCGTCCAAAAGCCTACTAGTTCAAACCATTAAATCTAACAACTTGGGAGGCAAAGCACTCTATGCCAATTCCATTGGCAAATCCTGGAATGCCCTCCCAAACAACCTAAGACACATGACCTCTCTTCACCAATTCAAAAAACACCTCAAAGACCTACTAAAGTCCCAATGGCTATGCCCTTGCTCTAATCCTGACTAATAGTAAAACTCTCCTGGCCCACTAAAGCCTCTACCTAACCCACAAACCTTAAGGTTCATATTGTAGCAATGTTAGACTAATCTAAGTCAGTGCCTTCTAAGTATTGTACTTCTTTTAGCCAATTGTATAACCTCTGTGTCTGATTTCTCTTTTAATGTAATAATTTTTACTCAATCTTCTGATGTTTCTGTTTAACTACCTCTGTTCTTGTGGAGCTTTTCTCCCCGGGCCTCTACTGAAAATGGACATGTATCCAGCTGGACTAGCCTGGTCAACAAATGTAAAATAAAAAATAAATAAATAAATAAATTTGTTTAAATGTATGCCTTGACTATATAATACACTCTGTGCATGTGTCTATGTTAAAATTTAGCAGTACATGTTTTTTTATTTTTTTTTTTTTTTTGATTCGGTGATTGTGGTACACTCTCAGGTTTAATTTCAGTAGCCCCAATAAACACTCCACTTTTCTGATTATGTTCCAGAACAGGTAAATTATTTTGAAGATACTGGTTTCCACTTTTACAACTGTTTGCAAAAGACTCCTTGCATGTCACAGCCTCCAGATATTTGCTTAAATGCTTGACAGTGCTTCCACTCAAAATTATAGCCATGCTTATAGTAATATTTAGTTAATACAATGTAAGCACTTTGTTGTTCACGGTCTTGGATTCGCTCTTTTCTTACAATATATTTCCACTTGCCTTTCTTTTTTACCTCTACTACCTTTACAACAATTTCTGAATTTGCTTATCATTTTAGGAGCTTATTGGACTCATATTCTAATCTGTTGACATCTGCATTTCTAATTTTGACTATTGACTCTTATCTGTATGTATCCTTTTCTTCTGTTAATTATTTTCATCTACTCTGAAGACATTCATAGGGTTTGATAAGACTGGGCCAATTTCTCTTAAATATTTGCTCTTTATTTAATCATTTCTTATAGGTTCATAGGTTCATACTAGGCTATCTGTCCTAGGGCATTTACAAGCCTAGCCAGAGTATGTTTGGCTTTCGCCACCCATTTTAAAATGAATTTTGCTATGCCCTTTTTCGAGGTTAGTATACTGTGCATCTG
This sequence comes from Protopterus annectens, assembly GCF_019279795.1. Classification (NCBI taxonomy): domain Eukaryota; kingdom Metazoa; phylum Chordata; order Ceratodontiformes; family Protopteridae; genus Protopterus; species Protopterus annectens. The sequence goes on from NC_056735.1 coordinate 1,911,723,075, forward strand.
TCTAACAGTGACACAGAAGTGATACCCGGAGTAAATCTACGATCTCCCATCCACTCATCAAGATTCATCTTGAAGAGAGTCAATGAGGGACTCTGCCTAACCTGGACAGGGATTTTATTCCAGAGTGAAGGGAGCGTCTGGGTTATGAATCTGTCCCTCCAGCATGTCCTATTTATTTCAATGCTGAGGTTCAAGTCTCTCGAGCGTGTAGTTCAATGGGATTTGGATTTTCTGAGGTGCAGCATGTCCATTAATTCCGGGTTGGACATGGCTTTATATGTCAGGCACAGATCGCCTCCGAGCAGGCGGTATGCCACTGAGTAGAACTGGAGTTTCTTTAACTGGGCAGCATATGACATCTGTTTGAGCCCTTTGATCCTCTTGGTGAGGTACTTTTGGGGTCTTTCCAGTTGCTGCAGGTGTCTGGTAAGGTACATCCCAAAAGGGGCATTGTACTCAATTATGGGCCTGATGAGGGATGAGTAAAGAGGCACGATGACCTCCCCTGATCTAGATGTGAATCCCTTCATGATTAGGTGGTCTATATAAAATGATTTTCTGACCACTTTGGCCACGTGGTTGTCGAATGAGAGATTGCTATCAACTTGGGTCCCCAGGTCCCTAATTACTTCTTCCGTACTTAATGGACTACCATCTATGTGGTAATTTGTAGGCACTTTGTTTTTGCCGAAGGGGATGACTATACACTTTTTGGCATTTAGCTTGAGGCCATGGCTCTGGCACCAGTTGTCTGTTTCTATGAGGCCCTTTTGTAGGATGCTTGTGACGGCTGGAGAGTCGATTATGGCACCCAGTTTGCAGTCATCTGTGAACTTGGTTAGCCACAGTCCTTCCGTGTTGGCCTGTACCTCTGAGAAATATATACCAAACAAGAGAGGTCCCAGGACTGAGCCTTGTGGGATGCCACTTGTAACTGGTTTGGAGTCTGACATGGCTCCAGCAATTCTAACCATGTGGGTTCTGTCCTTGAGCCAGTTTGCAACCCATCTAGTGACATAGGGGTTTATATTTAAGCTGGTGAGCTTATCTATAATGCCCGAGTGGGGTATTGTATCGAAGGCTTTTGCGAGGTCCAGGTAGGCTGTGTGGACCACCTTCCCCTCGTCAATGGCCTTGGTTACTGTTTCAAAGAAATCGACCAGGTTTAATAGGCAGGATCTGCCCTTAACAAAGCCAAACTGGGTAGGATCCAGTGTCTGTAGGTCCCCAATATCTTTATTTATGAGGTCCATGATGATCCTTTCCATAGCTTTGCAGACCAAGCTAGTCAGGCTTATGGAGCGATAGTTTCCAGGATCCGTTGAGGCACCACCTTTGTGGAGAGGGACCACTGTTGCTGTAAGCCACTCTTTGGGTACATATCCTGTAGTAAGGCTGAGACTGAACAGTAGTTTTATGTTTGGGTTTAGTTCTTCTTGGAGTTCATGTAGGACGCAGCCCGGGACACTGTCTGGTCCAATTAATGCTGTGTTTTTTGCTTTGGAGAGGGCGGCTCTTACCTGTGCATCTGAGATGTCTGGGGGGCAGCACTCTTCTGGGATAGATATTTGCCCTTTTGGTGGGGAAGGGGGGGGGTTTGCTCTGAACCTGCCAGCTAGGATGTTGGCAATGTCTGTGGGTTCGGTGTATTTTTTGTCATTTTGGACTAATTCTGAGCATATCTGGGAATTCCCACCCAGGTTCCTAACATAACTAAAGAAAGCCTTGTGATTATACTTAGTGTCCTGTGCAATTTTTCTCTCGAAGCTGGCCTTAGACAATTTTATGAGTGCCCGTAGTTTTTTGCTAATACTGATCAGAGATGCCTTCCCTTTTTGGGATTTTGCTCTATCATGTAGTAGCTTCCTCCTTCTGTTGTATAGTTTGTTTATGGCTGGGGTCCACCAGACAGGATGCCTGCCTTTGGAGGATTGGGTCTTGGTTTTATTTGGGATTGCATGATCCATGCATTCCTGAAGGTGTTCATAGAATACATTTATAAAGGATTCTGCGGTCTGGGCCATATTTTCCACAGGCCCAGGGGCTTTGAAGGATTCCACCTCAGTTTTGAGGAGTGTGAAATTTGCTTTAGAGAAGTTTTTCACTGTGGTTTTCTGGGCAGGGGCTCGGGTCAGGATGTGAATATCTAGTGAGGATTAGTTTATGGTCTGATCTTACCAGTGAGGGATACACTTCTGGTCTGGAGCATAGAGTCCACATGTTGGTGATGATCAAGTCCAGTATGTTTTCCCATCTTGTGGGAGTGGTAACAAGCTGTTCCATAGCATTTGAGTTTATAAGTTCTAGGAACCTTTGGGCTAGGGTGTTGGAGCTAGAGCAATGCTCCCAGTCTATGTTTGGGTAGTTGAAGTCACCCAATATAATGGTGTTTGGAGAGACCTTCATATTTTCCAGTGTTCTCAGGAAGGCCGAGTGGGGTTCCTGGGTTTGGGAGGGTGGTCTGTAGCAGGCTATAAACTTTAAGGCAGTTTTACTCACTGTTAGTTGCACATGGATAGTCTCTGATGCTTCATGATGTGCCACCAACCTGGAGGTGTGGGAATCTTTGACGAATATTGATACTCCCCCTCCTTTTGTGGTTTGGTCCAAGTTTTGGGGCCGAAAAACATGGTATGAGGTATAACTTGGTAGTGCTGGAGTGCTCTCGGGAGCCTTGAACCAGGTTTCTGTTACTGCACAGATATCGATGTTCTCCATGCTAAGGAGAGTTTCAAGTGCATGCATCTTGAGGTTTAGACTTCTGGCATTGAGTAGCATTACTCTTAGTTTCTTATCCCTTGTGATACCTATGGAGGTGGGTTTGTCTTTTGAGCCTTGCCTAAAAAAGGCACTATGGGGGTGGCAAGAGCCTTTGCCAATATCCGAAAGCCCAGGCGTGACAGGTGCAAGCCGTCCCTAGCGAAGCATCGTGGCTTGTCAAGCATGTCATCCCAGGCTGACAGGCATTGGATCCCCTTTGAATGACACAAATACTTAAGCCAATTGTTGAAATTGATCATCTTGTCTTCATATTGTGGCATCATTCTTGGTGAAGGTAAGATGCTACTCAAGGTCAGGGTCATACCGGCCTGGGCTATACGCTCAAAGAGCTCCTCTATGTCTCCTTTCATGTAGTCCAGGGAGGTACATCTCAGGTCATTCACACCAGCATGGACAATGACTGAGTCATATTTGTACTTGCCTTGGAATGACCTGAGTGCTTGTGTTATGTGGCGGATCCTAGCGCCCGACAGGCAGCTCACCATGACCTTCTCCTTGTTCAGCCTGGTGAGCGGGACGTCAGTGTGCCTGATGATAGAGTCACCTATTACAAGTGTATCAGGTGTGTTGTTTAGCCTTAAGGGCTGTGACTGTTCGGCACACTGGCTTTGTGAGCTATGTGTTGCATGTGTTTTGTTTTTGAGTAGCAGTTGCTTGGGTGTCTGCTTTGGAGGTCTCTGTTGCTTAGGCAGATTTTTATTTAGAGCCTCCGAGTATGTTTTTGTGTGTTTATGTGTTTGGTTTGCTGTCATGGTAGGTCTATGTGAGACTGGAATTGTAGTGAGTGTGGTTTCCCTCTCCTCCTGACTGGTTATGCCAGTACTGAGTTGAGAGAGCTTAACCTCCAGTTTGGCTATATGGTTGCATCTCTCACATGTGTTGGAATTTGTTGGGAGGAGGAGAGGGTTGTCTGTGTACATGAGGCAGTTGTAACATTTCCTCAAGATTCCTAGATTCACCAGCTGGACCGGAGAGGAGATTGGCAACTGACCTTTGGACATGCTAGAATAGTATTGGGAATTCCTTTATAATTGAAAAAAGGGCCAATGGGGAACAAAGTACTCAAGGTGAGTTTGTGAGGGTGTAGTGCTTTTAATTTTTTAGTGCTGACTTATATAATTGCTTTAGTGAGCAAGTGCCAGGATTTAGAGTAGGAATAGGGTGTTTATTATGAGAACTAGATCAGTTCTAAGGGAAAAAGTGAAGAGCAGACTTTGTGGAGCTGAGAATGGTTTAAACCCAATTAAGCCCACGCTTAAAGTGGGTTTTATACAGGGGGGACTTGAAAGAGGTAGAAATTGGCCCAAAACGGCCAATAGACTACCAGATTCTTCTGCTGGGAACACTCCTCCAGGGATAGACAGGCTGCTCTAAGCTCCCCACTGCCACTGGTGAACAAAGAAGCCTCCCTTTATCCAAGAAAGGAAATGGGCAACACAGAAACTTTCCAAAAGTCCAGAATACAGCAAAGCCTGTATTTGGACTACTCTAGTTCAGGAAAGACGGGAAACAAGGATATTTTTTTTCTTTTTTGCAACAAACAGCAGGAAAATGCAATAAATATGTAACACAGGCTAGCACACTTGAGTGTGTAGCCTCAACAGGTAAATGCAACAAACAGGGCAAAATTTAAAAGTGCAGGTGCAAAAACAACTTTAAACAGTTTGAAACAGTTCAAGAAGCAGAAATACTTGCAGTTTAGCTAGATCGGACAGTCGCCCAGTTAGCAGTCACTCTTTTAGCCTTTCTGCTGCTAGCACCACTCTGCAGGACCACGAGGAGCTTGGCTGAGTAGTAACAAACGCAAAAACTGCACCAAAGCGGGTTTTATACAGGGGGACTTGAAAGAGCTAGAAATTGGCCCAAAACAGCTAATAGACTACCAGATTCTTGTGCTGGGAACACTCCTCCAGGGATAGATAGGCTGCTCTAAGCTCCCCACTGCCACTGGTGAACAAAGAATCCTCCTTTTATCCAAGAAAGGAAATGGGCAACACATGAACTTTCCAAAAGTCCAGAATACAGCAAACCTTGTATTTGGACTACTCTAGGTCAGGAAAGATGGGAAACAAGGCTTTATTTATATATTATATATCTAATTATACCATATAATTCTGTCTTTTACTACAAATCATGCAACTCGGAGAATTCATACTGGTTCACCTGTGGTTATATGCTTAATCTTTCGAGTGCTCTGGTAAATGACAAGCATCTAATCAATAGCAGATCCTTTCTGGGTTCGCAATATTGCAGGGACCAATAAAACATTAGTCAGAATATTGCAAACAGACATTTGTCTGCAAGTAAGTATTTTAAGTAGGGGGCAATCCTCCACGACTGTGTCTAGTATCACCATTACTTAGAGGATAGTTAAATAGATAAAAAATATTTATCTTTCTCCTTCCTACAACTCATTCAGAAAAAAGTAACATTTTCAGAATAGTGTGCTTATACTTTTATAATCTGAAAATGTCTGTTGTGGTACAAGAAATGTCAGCCACAGAAATTAGAATATGGTACAAAGGGAAGGATAGTGGAAGCAGGAATATAATTATTATGTAGAAGGAACTGAGCTGATGTATTCAAGTGCCTGAAGATCTATCATTGTATATGAAATTAGTGCTCATATTAAGTAGTATTGCTAACATAATTTATTATGTTTTACCACATTAGTTTCTAGAACTAGAAAGAGGATATAGATATTTTGTGACAAGCATATTTTTGAAAAATAAAGGCAAATGAGACCTTTAATTGTCACTGTCCCTAAAAAAATATATAAAATGGTTAACTGCTACCATGATTACACCGCCACTAGTTTATCACTAAAATCTGCACCCTTTCTGTGTCTTTTATAAAATAATAAATCATTCATTCATTCATTCTCTATTATGAGCTACTTTATCAAACTGAGGTACACAGAAGTAACTACATGAAATGTAACAATCTTTGTACAGAACATCAAACTTACTTGTAGTCAATACCTAAAATGGGTTGTCATGGATCAGTTAGCATAGGACATACAAATATTGAAAAATTCTTGCTGGTTATGGTTCATATGTTATACTTGCCCATAGGCAGTGGCTGAAATAATTGTGAGCTAACAATTCAATCTTTGTCACCAAACACTGAATTAATGAATGAAATAATGTTTTCTTTTTGGTTAACTTACAAAACAAAGTCATCAGAGAAGAGTTTCAGTGTGAGGTTTAAAAACTGGAGCATTTTATGGAACATTCATCAACATGGGACTTAAAAGGAAACCTCTAACCAGAAGAAAAAAAAAAGACTAAACATTCCTTAAACTTTCCTCTCAATCTATAACCAAAAGTCATAAACTGCATTACTTAAAAATGTGAAAAGCTGTTCATTATTAGTTATAAACATAAATGTACTTCGGGCCTTTGCCATTAACTGGGGAGTAACTCGTAGATGAAACACTTGGATAACTCTATGACTGATATCCAAGTAAAGTTTGAAAACACAGCAGGTCTCCTGCCAGTAGCAACTTAAGTTGTAACAGAAAAAAATTGTTTAGATGGACAGCTATTAACAGTATCATGAGTGAATGCTTAAATAGTTTATTTTAAGTTTACTTACAGTTTCTTTTCTTAATACAGATTCTGTTGGTTGCAGGACATCTGGACCAGTCTGTATTAACAAGTTTGGAAATATATTAACAACGTTGCACATTCCAGTGCTTATATTATTTTTAGCTACACAATGCACAACATAATATTCCAGACTTGCATGCTTTCATTGTAGGCATTCCCTTACATGCTAACATAGCTGATTCACATTCCTCAGACTAAAATAAAAATGAAGCAGACAGTAATTCAAGGAAGTATTTGAATGTAAGAAACATCTATGAATTCTAGAAGTCAGTAGCTATTACATGCTAATGCACCTGCCAGGCAGAGATTATGGCTGCATTTCAGGTACATGCACATGGAAAGATTATTACAAAAGAACATTATTTGAATAAGAAACTACTTGTTACAATTTCTTGTACAGCAGTAAAATTAATACTACTGTTGGGAGGCAGCCAGTGTCTACTATTTGATTTTTACTGGGAAAAGATTCAGTGAAACCTATTTTGGCAGGGAATTTATTTACTCTGCAGAAACATTACTACAGTACAGTTGTGTCCATTAGTGTGGGAAATGTCTTAAAAGCAATCTGACATGCCTGAGAGAGAGTTATACTATGGATTTACTCATAGCTGGTATGGATTTGTCATAGCAATGGAACGAGACTGACCAAACATCAACACAGGAATGAACAACTCACACTAGAACCTGTAGCCAGACATTGCACAATGTTATTATACCATGACTTAGATATGCTTGCTACATGACATCTTTTTAAAACAATTTTGTCTTCTTCTTTACTTTTTTTTAATATTCAAATTGTACTCTACAAAGCAAAGGAAGCAGTCCTACATTGTCTTAGCAGCTTGTAATGTGAATTAAAATGCTAAAGAAGTTGAACATGCTAAGTAGTTTACATTTCCTTCTGAATGATTTTTCACTAAAGCCGAATTATTTGTATTTTCAGAAGACAAAACATTTAACCGAGATGACTTTCCTTACATTTGGGATCTTTGTGCACTTAGAACTTGTAATTGTTAAAAGGAAATGTACATTTTCATGCAATGGAAAAAGCTCCAGATGGATTGTACAAGTCATCAGCATACATTAGCATACAATATAAAAAATGATACATGCTATGAGAATATCACAAACAAAGACGATACATTTTTTTTATATCAAAATATAAACTATTTTATGGCTTACCACTCTCAAGTTTCTTGTTAGTAAAACTACAAGGAATGGTGAAAGCTGATTTTCACTATCAAAAATATGAGTTCCTTGGCTTACATGGTTGGCCAACACTTGAGTTTTTATGGACTGTTTAATGGTATAGAAGCAGAAAGTGAATTGAATCAAAACTTAGTTATATTATCAGTTTGCCTTTTCCAGATCGGTGGAGAAATGAAATAAAGTGAAATATAAACCTCCACTAGGTGACTTCATATGAGCTGGAATGGCACCCAAGGAACAACAGTCTATCAGCTATTGTGTTACCAAGGAAGATACCTAAAGATGAAGTGCAAAGTTTTTTTTCTCTTTTTTTTTACTATTTCATTTTGTATTAGACTGCATGCCAAGAAGTATAACCTTACTAAGAATCTTATGTTCTGCTTTACTTTTGTTACCTTTCACTTGAATATGGCCATGTTTCTTTAATGATTTATTGTCTGGCTGAGTAACTGTTTGTGTTGTATTCTGGTTACTTTGTAATAAAATCTGCTATAGAATTCAGAAGTCATGCCAATCTTCTACAGAACTGTTTCTCCCCTTTAATGCATCATCAGAAGGCGTGGCTGGATGACTTGGAATCAAAAAGTAATTGGAGAGTTATTCTGCATACAGTAAACAGTCATACCAGTTAATTCTTCTTCTTCTTCTTCTTCTTTTGGCTTTTTCCCGGTTAGGGGTCACCACAGCGGATGATCTATCCGCTCATGATTGGCAGTGGAGATTTACAGTGTCGAGTTGCCAGCCCGGCGCCCAACCTTTCACAGAAGGCACACACATGCACACACTCACACCTAGGGCCAATTTAGAATGTCCAATCCACCTACTGCACATCTTTGGGATGCGGGAGGAAACCGGAGCACCCGGAGGAAACCCACGCAACCACAGGGAGCACAGGGAGGACATACAGACTCCACACAGAAGGCACCCCAGCCGAGAATCAAACCGGAGAACCTCTTGCTGTGAGTTGGCAATGCTAACCGCTGCACCAACTTAAAAAATATAAGTACACTGAAGTGAGTAAAGTAAAAAAAAATGTTTAGAACAAGAAAGTCCGCTTTCCTAGATGAGGATATAATTTTAACAAAAAAAAAATGATAAAAAAACCCTTTGCACTTGATCTTTAATGTGGAAAATGCAACTGATGAATACAGGAATAGCATCTGCTTCTCTAGGAGTCAGACGTGTAGAGTCAGAAGGATGTGTGACATATCAAGGGCCATTCCAGGGATGGGCTACACTTAAATGTAAGGCAAATGGGAGATTTGAAATGCTGACATAGCTGGATATCAATATACAGACAATGCTGCTGTTTTATTGCAAACTTTAAAATATGACTCATAATGAGGATTATCTTCTCCTTCTAGGATTATGACCTTATCATGGTGTGCAGATGTGATCCTTACAGAGTTATGTTGTCTGGAGCTTTATGCTCCTGGTTGGGTCATCCTTGGCAATCTGGACTGAGATGAGAGTCCAGACAGACAGTGATAGATAATACCTCATATAATGGTTTAGTTGAAATACTTGAAAAACTCACTGAAAAACTCACTTGGAACAGGGATAGAAGCATTCATCCACAGATCAAGGCCTACAGGTGGTGTTCATTCCAGAGTAGCTGATGGTTGGCTAACTCGTGTTATCAAGCTGTATTTTATATCAGCAAAAGCTTCACTGTTCAAATGACAAAGGATGGCCAACATTGTTATGCAAGTCAAGTGGCAGATAGTACTGGGACAGATTATGATGAACCCTGGTAATGGAGGTTAGGTAAGAGATCAAGGGGTAAGAGGAACCAGCACTTATGAAGAAGGTTAAAAGTATCAGCCAGATTTAATTGGTTTTACATGAACACAGAGCATTAGATCCAGCACTTAACTTCTTAAGAAGTGGTAGTCTCTTTCCTGTGCTGGAGCAGACTATCAGCACAGGCAGTGGACAGGTTTTGGGATAATCATATGCCCCTGTCTGGGTATTGTTCAACTGGAGTTTGACAGTAAGACAGTCATCTCAAAGCATCTGTGAAATGTAGAAAGGAAAATAATTATCTGTTTGAGCATATGCACCCAGCAGCTATTTGAAATAGAGACCATAGGTACAATGCTACGCTGGAGAGACACAGCATTTTGACATCATTACATCTGGTTATGGCTAGCTCCAAGAAATGCAACAGATACACAAGAGTGAAGATCAAACTTCGCCAGAAATGGCACAAATTAAAAACAAAATTTGACTTTAAACTAGAAAAAGGTGCAGAATCAAATATTATGAAAATATGACTGAAACATTGGACTAAAAGGCACAGCAATTAGAACAATCTACACAATGTCAGCATGTTTAGACCTCCAAGTAAAGCAAATGTGACAAACGCTACTGGCATGAAAATATAAAAATAAGAATTAAAAGATCCAGATTCATATTAGAGCATTAATGAAATCCAGTTTACTTGACATTTCTGGAAATTTTGCTTCTGAAAAGATGGGTATCATAAAAAAGGATTTGCAGTTCAAAAGCAAAGAGAGACTGTGTTCCTACACTAACTCAGGAATAGCTTCACAGCTACATAAACAGTGTAAATTCTACAGAGGGCCATATAATTACACCCATCACATATATAGTGTCTAATATGCAAGCTTAGGAAGTATGTCAAAAGAATATCATGTAATTAAATCCTGTTACTATGAAAGGCGCATTTCAAGGAAAGTGTAGGCTTCTCTTGGTATTTAGTCTGAGCATGAACTGAAGTGAAAGGAAAGCTTAAGTGTCATTAAGAAGCAACTACATTTACAAATTTACAAATAATAACTGACAAATAAGGTTACTGCAAATAAGACAATATTCAAATTTGTATACATCTACATGATCTGACTCATGTAATTAGAAGAAAGCATTATCCCTCCCTTACCATTAATGAAATTGTCCTAGCAATGTGTTCCTAAATGCTTTATCCCATGCATGGCTTTCTACAAATTATCTATGTTATGATCCCAGTTATTCTCATTTGGGGGTAATACATAATTATTGATCATGGGGTGGGTAAGGCCACCCTATAACCAAATGGGATAGGTTATTTTGAGCAGAAAAAGGTAAATTGGATAAGCTTAAAATGGGACACAAGGGCAGCTAGTCAAACAGATATCGATCATATAGATCTAGTACTTGGATATGAACTTATGAACCTATGACAACTCTCAGAAGCCATGTTTTTGAAATATTATGTAGTTGCCATACATTCACAATAATCATATCTATGTCTGCCCTTATACATGTGTATTTATTGCAGAAAAGTTCCCCCCTTCAGCCACTGTGGAAGTTGTGGAGCTGAAGTACATCAGCAGCTGCCCAGAGTGAAGGGGACAGCACCATACCTTTTTATAAGTAGAACAATGATGTAAGGGTAAGGAGGACAGAAAATGGTCATCACAGAGAATACTGTTCAAGAGAAAGCAGCTATTCTTAAGAGAAAATAATTACTGTAAGACAGAGGTTTGCGCCTCAAGTGAAGTGGGACTGATACCAGAGTGGGAACTCTAAGCAGCTTAACTTGAGGATGAACTTTGTAAAATCTGAACTCTAGAGGACATTGGTTGCTTTTTGGGTCTGCAGTCTTATGGGCATTTCTGAAAGCCTTTAAGTTGAACTCTAAATTATTTTCATGTACTTTAAGCCCAAAGCAAACTGGGACTATCATAAATAATGCAATCTCCACTCAAAAGCTTTGAGTTTTCAAAAACTCTATCATATGGTCTTGACCACATGGAGTTTGACTTTCTGAAAACTCGATCAACTGAAAGGGACCCAGTGTATAAATTATGCTCATATATATCTAGATCTGAATTTGTTTATTCTTTGATGACCATGTTCGTATCACTAGGCTAGTGGCCTCTTTTTCTAGGAAGACCCAAAGTAGGATTTATACTACTGGAGTAAATTTAGCTAGGGCATCGGGGAACTTCCCTTAGTCCGTATTCAAATGTAACACATGTATACCTCTCAACCTTTTAAAGCAAGAAATCTGGACAAAGCCGTAAAGAAAAGTGGGACAAAGGCCCAAAAATATGAATGTGCCAAGCACTGGTTGGCAAAGCGACACTGGCATATGTATTAAAACAAGCGTACATCACAAAATGCTATTGTTTAGCTCTGCCATGTTAGCATGCATGCCAGATGCAAGGAGTGAGTGAAGGATTAAAATAGAAAACACAGCCATGAGCCCCAAATGTCTCAGACTCAGTTAATGGCATGGGCACTGGAGGGACTGGAATGGGGGAAAGAATAGTCTACAATGGCTCACCCTTCCTAGGGGTGAGAGACTGCCTAGGCTTGCTGCAATAGCAGTATTAAGAACTAGGTGAGATCTATGAGCAAATGGTATACTTCTTGGTTAGGAGGTCATGCATGTAAGGAAGCATACGTGCACCTCCAGTAGGCAGGGGTTGCACAGCTAATAAGGCTGCTGCAGGGACGGAGAAGGATAGAGCACCCTCACCAGGTACTGCTGCACCAGCATCTTCAGTCTCCTTACTGGACCCAGATGTGGGTGGGGGCTGAGCCCAGAGCAACCTAAGGCAGGTCCAGGTGGCCCAGTGAACAAGGGGAAAAACTGTTGGTAGCTGATGGTCAACTGAGAGAAAGGAGATGCAAAAAAAAAAAAAGCGCATCATCTTGTCAGTACTGTATGACCAGAGATTGCCAAGGTGTTCCCTGGTCATCGGAGGCAGTTATGGTCCTCCCTTAAATGTGGACAACCCTAAAGTGAGAGAGCAGAGAGAGTGTGTCAGTGTGTATGCATCTGTGTGTGTGCATGTGTATGCGTGTGTGTGTGTGCGTGTGTGTGTGTGTGTGTGTGTGTGTGTGTGTGTGTGTGTGTGTGTGTGTATGTGTGTGTGACTAATGTGTAGAAAGAACATCATAAACATATGCTTTGAACCTTAACATGTATAATTTACAGCACATATTGTAATCCAACAGCTCTGATGGTATACTTGTTTCATCTGGAAATTCTAATTCTGATCTGAAATGATGTGGGAGCTATTCAAATTCAACTCTAACAAACAGGCATAATTTGATAACTAGTTACAGGAAAACTATAGAGTAATACCTTTCTTTGAGAATTTTACTTTAAAGGACTACATAAAATGCCCCAACAATTATGTCAAATGTACACAGTTTCCCATTAAATAAAATAACACAGAAAATGTAAGAATATTTACGTGGTCACAAAACAACAACTATAACGTGCCAAACAGAAATTTTCATAAGGCGTAATTTCAATTGCTCAGAAATTGAAATGTCCAGAAAGAAAACATTGAATGAAATTTTATTTTACTTTACTGCCTATGTATCGAACTAAAATGAAAGTCTGGCAAGGCGGACAAAGATCATTTGGATTTCTTAAGTCTTAAGTTTTTTGAGAGGGTTGAAAGGTTCAAAGAAACAATATTAAACATATTACTTCATAGTTTGTTTCAGAACCACACAAGACTCATATGGAAAGACTTTGGAAAATACAGCATGCTGTTTGAACTTGCTATACTGCTATGCACACAAGTTTGAAAGACTTGGTTGGGAGTTTCGCTTCAGATAAATGCTTTAGGGTCATTCATCACATTTACACTAGTGCAATCTAGTCTTTTTGTCAACATGATTTGTAAAACATTAGTAAAACTGGAAAAACTGGTCCTTATCTATTAATGGCAGTAAGAAAAAACCTACTAGAATCTGAAAAGTTCCAAAGAAAATAATATGCTGAAGAAACTGATGTCACCTGAGCTGAAAATGCCTTAAATTATATGGCGCCATCATTTTCATATAAATGTAACCAGTTCACTATATAGGTCAACAGTACAATTATACTAGACTATTTCACAGACTGAAGAAAGAATAGTGTAGTTCTGTATAGTCTGACTTTCAACAAAATCACTGGACTTATTAATATAAATTGTAGAGTATTTTGAGATGCTGAGCCTATGAAAGAAATTAAAAGATAGCTCATACTTTAAGTAATTAGAGCTATAATTGTGCATTACAATACAAATATATTTTACGTAGCAAGAACTACCAAAGACCAAAGACAATCGATATACACAAGTAATGTAATGTTCACACATTCTGATTTGAATACTTATTTTAGAATATTCGATCTCCAGGCCTTCACTAACAAGGTGTGTAGTTACAATGAAATAAGTGTATAATTCTATCCAAACAGATACACAGCTAAATTCTTCTTTGAATTTATCTCCAGCATTAAGCTTTTTAAGATGTAAATTCATCCCAGGTATGATACCGAGAGGAAGCTTGTAAATGCTTGACCATTCATGCTTAGGTTTATATACCTCCAGAACACCTAAGGGGTCAATATTCTTTCTAATATTTTTGGGAAGTATGGCTAGGCTTAAAAGGCCTATTAGTGTTCATAGCCTAGTATTCTCCTATTGTCCTGTCATACTATGTATTAAATATCAAATCCTCTTCTTTTAACTCCAGAACCTTGACTCTTTCCATGCCATTCCTCTCAGTTTTCATCTTTTTTCTTTGCCCTCCATCCTGTACTTGCAATGGTTTGTAATTTTTTGTAAGTATTCCTTATATAATCAATTTGCGGTATAGCTGTATGAAAATACAGCTACTACACTGAACATTTTTATGCCTCCTCTTTTATAAATCCTGAATTTATGACCTGATACTTGAAAAGACCTATCTAGATTAGGATTCTATCTCATTTAACAAACTGAATAAATATAGATAAACAAACAAACAAACAGGAATACAGATAAATAAAATAACATTAGTTACTGGTGCTCAGTATAACAAAATATAAATGCATTAGTGCATTCAATTACACCAGATTACAAAACCCATCCCCCATTTAAATGCAGTGTAATGCTACTGCTGTCAAGTTTCTTCATTAAAAGGCATCCTTAATCATTGCAAGTTAGTTGTCTATGAGGTTTATGAAGAAATAACAATAAAAAGCAAACATTCCATGCAATTGAATAAAAAGAAAAAAGTACCCCTTTTCTATAAAATAAGGGATAAATGTTCAGTGCCTCCAGTACTCAGTTGTCAAAGCAACCTGGGTGCAGAGCTTTAACTTTCAGTCTTTGTATTTTAATCAAGTTCAGATATGCTTTACTTGCAAACTTGTACATGTTCTGCCATAGCACATAGTATCTAGTTACAAAACAACATTTTTTACTGATTCATATGTCAATATATTTTAATTATTAGCCAATAGCATACTGCCTAAAGAGCAGGGATAGTCATCCTATTACAAAGAATGACAGTGCAGCAAGATACTTAAGTTGTTGCAATGGAACACTGCCCAGCTAGATTTTACACTGGCATCTGAGAAAAACGTGATACTTATGCATAAATATAATAGGAAAATAAGAAAATTCTTACAGTAGTTGCCTGGATAACACCAGGGCTCCACAGCACAAGAAGCAACAGAAATCCTATGGAAGGACTAAGTGGAGACATCTTCTCTTGCAGTTACAGAATTCTCTCAGACAAGAAAGCATGTTTTATAACCCTAACCTGGGGGAGGGCCAACTAAGATGGAAATTCCAGTATTTTTTTTTTCCTAAATCCAGGGGACTTATGGGATTTCCTTATCAGTTTACGACTAGTTTGCATTTTTTTTTTTACTCTGGCTCCTGCCCTAAAAAGAGTAATTAGTGTTGCAGTTCAATGACATTTACAGCCTTAGGGGCTAACCAGAGATAATTGTTGTTTTTCTTAAACCACAGCAAAAATTCCAAAAAGTCAGTTCATTACAGATGAAAGTTAATATATGAAGAAGGGCTGAGTTCCTTACAACCCCCTGTAGCAGAGATCTCCTTTGCTCTCACCTACTTATAATCAATGCCAGAGGTGTCACAAATCCTGGAATAGTGCAGCTCTCTGATAAAAGACAACCTCACTACATAACATTTCTCTGTGTTTGCTGAAGGAAAGAATGCAACTTTTTAATAAATGTTGGCAAGCTGTCTGACTTCCTGAAAGCTCTGTGCATGACTTGAAACCATTTACTAGAAAATTCAAAAAAGGGAAAGATAAATGCATTTAAAACCTTATAGTGTTGTATATTTGTAATTAACCAGACATTACATGATATGAAGGCATTTCTGATGACTAGTTACGTCTGTGTTGTGCTATCTCTATATATTTTGTCTGTAATAAAACCTCTATGTTAGAGAATCATAATTTACTTGCGGAATAGCTAGAAAGACACTTGGCAGTTTTGAATGAATGGTCTAAGACATGATAGCTTAAATTCAGTATCTAGGGAGCAAAATCCTAGTTGAAGACTATGTAATTCTAAAGGAAACAGTGTTTATATAAAATGAGGAAAGGAATTCAGTACGATGATCTAAAATATGGAAATGGGGCAAGACAAGAAGTAGAAAGCTATCAGAATGCAAGTATGCAAAGGGAAAGGTATCAGCAGAGAAAAGTGAAAATGTGTTGTCCTTTTATATAAACAAATATTAAAACTTCACATAAAGCACTGTGCATGTCTCGGGACTATGTTGTTACAAGTGCTTTGACTTACACAATCTGTTCAGATGAGGTCAACAGAAATCATACTGTCTATAGCAGAAGCCAGATAAAAATGGTTAAGCAACATTTAAGAAGATCCTACCCCGCCCATAAAAAAAAAACACTTTCCCATATTACACAATATCGACAATAGTGCCAAATGCCTATTCAATGACATTTTTAAATCATTGCTCTCTCACTGGGAAGCTGAAAGTTCTCTACACCACCCCAGAGAGGGTTAGGAGACTATACGCCATATACCTCTCAACTATATTGTGATCAACTTTGGGATGATTGCACTTTTGTGCAGGGTGAAAAAAATTTCAGTCATCCTTGTTCTAAAGCTAAATGCTTGTCTTACCTGTCATTTTCCCATTTCAGTCAAAAGGAAGATGGCCAGACTTTCTAATTCCTAGATTAGTATTTGTAATTTTTTTTTCATGAAAGAAGGCAGTGGTGGGGATGTGGCTGAAACTTTTAAGTACCCCATAGACTCAGAAGTAGCAGCATATTCCAAGAGACTGCCACTTTAAAAAAAATGTATGAGAACAAAAGGACACAATCTGAATACCACAAGTGCAGACACAGAGTGTGGACCTGAAAGACTAAAGCATTTGTCTTTGTTGATTAGGAAAGTCAGACTAGGCAGAACGCATTTTAAGGGGAGGCCAAGGGAAAAAAGCACTACTACATTGCATTGCCTTTAATAGCTACATTTTAAGATGTGTTTACAGCAGAGTTGTATAGTAAATAATATCTACAATCATGAGTTGTGATGCAATGTAATATGGATAGCTATAACAGTAACAGAACTTAAGCATACGGCATATAAGCTTCTGCAATAATAAGTAAACGAACAGAGTCATTGCCACATCATTAACCTTAACATTTCTGCTAATATGTATAAGCAAGATATGGGTGATTTTGTTTGAAATCTGAGAAGGTATGTCAGAGCCTTTAATTCAAACTAAATATTCCTGAGCTGTCAAAATTCTCCCAAGACATTGATATTACATAGGCAATGAGGCAAAAAAACCCCATCTGGGTACTAAAAGAAAACTATGTACCCTTTGCCATCTCAGAATAGCCCTGAGGAGTGAAGGTACACTTTCAAAACTCTCAATTAGCATATGCTACAGGGCTAAGGGTTGTTTTGTTCTGCTTTTCATATCAAATGCTCTGGACAGCATGACCCTTCCTGTAGTAGTAACTAATTATTGTTAGTCTCCCGCTGAGAATGGCTGCACCTTTGTAAGAACCAGTTCCAACTAATTACTTGCATAGTTCATGGATTCCAGCTATTATATTCTAACTAAAGGGGTCAATAAAAAGACACTAAATCTAAGCAAAAGATGCAAAGTCGGTGTTTTATAAGTCTTTTTGTTGGTCATAGATGACCAGATACACATCTCAACTAAAATTCTTGGCCTAAAGTTACATTTCTTTGCTTGAATAAAAGCAGTATCTTAGCAACTGTTTATCTTAACATTCCAACAAACCTGAAAGAGCTTTTAATTAAATGGCCACAAACAGAAACAAAGGAGTCTGGTGAAACAAATGAAATGAAAAAATCTTGTATGTATCAACACATCTTGGTTATACCTCTCTGTTGTCCAGATTTTTTCTTCATATTTTTATCTGTTCCTCATAACATCTGTGATTTTCTAACCAATCATTAAGGACTAAAGTCACTAAGTAATGACAGCCATTTGGGCATCAGACTTAATATCCTTCAGAAAATGTATGCTAAATAAAAACCTGCTACTCTACCAACATTTTCATGTTTATAAGGGCAATATGTAAAATCTGTCCTTGATTTTGGGCTTCTGTCTCTCCATTATTTTTGTCTGTTTCCAGATTTCTTGTACTAAGTAGTTGAGAAGTATGTTTGGAGTATAATAAATACAGAAAAATAAAGCTATACAGGGGTATTAAAACTACAGAAAATATCAAGATAAAATAGGAAAAACTTTTTTTTCAGCTTTTCTTTGAGGTGTTCTCACTTAACATTGTTTTCCGTTGACTGTTTATCTTTCATATTAAGACTTCTCTGCATTCTGAGTGAATCAGGGAATGTCATTCAAAGCAACCCACTTAGGAATTATTATATATATTCATCACCTTTATTTTCATCCCATGGTTTATGAGTGAGACTTTTCTACTCATGAAATACTGAATGGTATTCTTCTCATTATTATATACTGTATATAATGTATAATGTATGATACGTGTAAATAACTTTGTAATGTTTTCACTATAGACTGCACAACAATTCTGAATAACATATATTTTTTAAGTATGTTTTGGACTGTAAGAGATCTGCATGCATCTGACATGACAGTGTCGCTTTACTAACTGCTTTAATAAACACATGAGCACCCTTGTACTGTCCTATAGTTTTTATTTTCTGTGCTCTGTGTTGGTCTGATTAGTGAGTCTATCTAAACTTCTTAGGTACATTGCACTCATATTATTGATGGAGCTTTTCTCTGCAGGTCTTTAAAATAATGCTTTCTGACCAGCTGTACTTTCCCAATAAACAAATATGTGTGTCAGTGGATGTGTGTGAGTGTGTGTGTTTGTGTGTGTGTGTGTGTGTGTGTGTGTGTGTGTGTGTGTGTGTGTGTGTGTGTGTGTGTGTGTGTGTGTGCACATGTGTGTGTGTGCACATGAGTGTGTGTGTGTCTATATATATATATATATATATATATATATATATATATATATATATATATATATATATATATATATATATATAAAAGATAGAAACACATTTATGGTCAGATATAGGCAAGGACTTTCTTTGCCTTGATGTGACATTTTTTTCTTGCATTTTTCAGAAGTCTTTCAGAGTCAGAAAGAAATATCACACTGGTACAGGAAATTGACCAAAAATGGAAGTTTATTCCATACAAAATCAATGCATAAAGATTAATAAAGAGTAACACTCAGACATTAACAATGTATTATAAAGTGTGCTCTGAGTGACAAGATTTACCTTAGTTTAATTCTTTTGAAGCTGAAAATAAAATTATGCCTAGTAACTAACAATTGTTCTTTTGCCTTTAATTGCTTTGAAATTGCATTAACTTACTTAATCATGAATTCTTCTGATGTTCTGCATAAGTGTAAATTTTGTAATCAATGTGATGAAATTATTTACCTAATTAAATTTACTATGAGTTGTAACTGATTGGACAAGAGCACTGTATTCACACTGTACAATGAGTTTGTATCTTACAGTGTGATCACAGTTTTTTGTTAGTCCTTTACTCACAAATAAACATCCATTTGTTAATTGGTTCAGTTCCTTAGCTGCTTACTTTTATTTTGCCTCTCACTTCAGTCTATCAGCTGCAGGGTCAGTAACATAACACGAGTGGTAGCTGGAGGCGGTTAGGCTCAGATATTCCAATCACTTCTCCTTCCATACCCATAGAATAAGATGGAGATACTACTTTCTCACACTATTACTTCTTCCTAATAAGTTTTGCTTTATGTTTGCTCTTCTGTTGCCTCTTTAGAAATATTTCAAACACACACCGTCATTTCTGCATTCCCAATAAATAAACAAATAAATACACTTTCTGAAACATGCAAGGAAGTATTCATTTTAATAGCACCCATTCACTTTTAAATATCAGGCAGTATCATGCTGTAAAACATTTAAAAAGTATAGTTTTACTACTTTGTTTGTGTTGTCTCTTATTATACTTGCAGTCCAAGAAGGGCATATAAGACGTAGCCTTTTTAAATGAAGTGCCTTTGTCAGATATTTTCAAGTTGAGAATATTAATTCCTTTGTGACAACACACCATCAAACATGTGTTTAGTTTTACTTTATTTCTTTAGTGTTTTTGTTCAAGCACTGACTGACAGGCCAGTGAAAGTATCCAATCCTACAGCAACTTCTCAACTTTTAAGGCAGTATAGTTTGCTTAATGTTGCCCTGCCATCAAGACTTTGTAAAGAAAATAGACTACAGATTCTCCAGGATGTTACTCAGTTATGTTTTGAGCTGCAATGTGAATAGCTTTTCTCAGAAAATTACCTTAGTGCCTTAAAGTGTAGAAACTGCTGCAAAGACATGTAGAGTTTAATATGTACAATGCACAATGCTTCCACAGCTTTTAGCTTTTGCTTCAGTTGTCCACCCCCAAAAGCTTGATTTCTTTTATTTTGGGCTGTGTAATTAACAGCTAGACTGGCTTTGGCAGGAAAGAGAGGTTGGGGTATCAGAGAATGGCTAAATACATTCTACCCAAAAGGGAGCATTTACCATTTTGAAGTAATCATGAAAATGATGTAGCTAGTTAGGCAGTCAGATGCATGTTTACTTAAGTGATATAGCTTGTGGTAGTTCATAGAATCTTGGAGTATGCTTGTGAGGCGATGGTTACTGCTTTTTAACCTGACACAAAGTGAAACATGTGAACTGCTTTCAGCATTTATTTATTTAAATTTTCCTCGAACATTGTTTTAGTATTATCATTTAAAACTTCATTACCCACTAGAGTGATTGTGACTAAAAACAATAGCCAGCTTGCTGAATTTGAGATTTTGGTTAGTGCTACATGAACCTGTGTGACAATGTTAAAGTTACTCATGCCAATTTAATAATTTAATATACAAACAGTTCTGCTTTGTCTTGATAACATGGAATTCATCACGCTGTGCTTAAGTAGGGTATTACCTGAAATAACAGGGTGGATGTTAGATGAAGATGTAATAAAGCAACGTAGGATAATGGAAACTAAAAAGCAAGCCAGGCACATTGAAGATCCTCAAGAGTTACAAATGCATAGGACAAAAATATATGTCTATAAATTTCAAGAAAACTATTTGATTTAGTGGAACTAAATAAAATGTTTATCTTGCAAAATGTTCAAACTGCATGGGGTGCAATAAGATCATTTATACTTAGTACTAGAATGTAGGAAATCATTTATTGTATCAAGCAGGTGTCATTCCTATGGTATCTGCAAAGCATTTAATGGCTGGTGTAAAAGAATGAACTTTTGTATCCATTACAGGAAAAGACTAGAATATACAGTACCTTAGTCCCTGGGCAACATCTTATTTGAGTTTTATGCATGGGAGGATGTGAGTGATGTAAAGGTGGGATGTCAAGTCTCAAAACCATCTAAAGTTGAGCAATGTTATAATTAAATAGCCCAATTTGCAGTAAAGTATAACAATAGAGCACAGCACTGTCTAGCCCTCAGACAATTAAACTGGTTAGAACTACCACATCACCCAGCTGTTTCTCAGCTAATTATAATACACATATTTCTCTATAAGCTAGAAAATTGCTCAGCAATCAGCAACTGATAACAACACTACTCCCCTGCTAGAATTCTACGTTCTAGAGAAAAATCAATAATCACTATAGCCAAATCACCTAATACTGCAGGTGACTCTATATATTCAGATAGTGTAGCTAAACTATGGAAACACATCCTATTACCACTGAAACCAGTTCAGAATGCAAACTCATTTAAAATACAACTAAAACTTCACCCATCAAATCAATGGATCTGCTACTGTATATCTCCAGGCTAAATGCCACCGTCATCTTCATTTCGACGTATCATCAAACCATTTCTCTTTACGCAGAATCCTATGCCCCATAACCAGTCTTCACCAATACCAGAATAATTTTACTAGTACCTCTCAGCCATATACATGTTTTGGAACATTCTTCACCCCCATGTCTATACTTCTAATATAACCTTATTATAGCGATATATATAATTATATATGGACCTACTTTATACCCCACCTCTTAACTACAATATTAACAGTTTTCATCCTACCTAGTTCTTTTCCCTCACCTCAGTTCTTTGAATTTCTAAGCACTAACCACATTATCTATTATCTGTTGAACAAACCCTCTAATACACCTCTTCAAATGCTCAATGTTCATCATTTACTAATGCATAAATATCTTCTACACCAAAATAGTTGCTTTTGTTTCATATGAATGTAATCTGATTAGCAAATGAATGTATACTTGTTAATGCATATTACTTAATATCTGTTCATGCATATTGATACATTTATGTTTAAAAATGTTTGTGATGCATTGGAGCTTTATTACTCAGGCCTTCACTAAACATGGATTTTTGACTAAATCCAAATGGACAAACCCAGTAAACAAATGCAAAATAAAATAAGTATAATAAAATCAATAAAAATTATTTCCTACCCTTAATAAGATTTATTACAGTTACTATATTGTATCAAGTGTACATAGCAAAAATGACTAAATGGTGCTTCAGGAATAGCATTTAAGTATAAGCTCACCATAACTGTTGTGTTATTGTCTAGTTGTGTTACCTTTATAGCTTCCTCAGCTAGCACTTCTTTGTAGTAGAATGTAGAGCAGATGGAGACAACAGCAGACACTTAGCATAACAGAAAGAAACATAGCTAGAGGCTAACATACTATTATGACATGTTTTTGCAAAAGTGATATTCTGAAAGGCCTCTAAGCATTGTTACTGTACATGCCCATTATGATATACTAATACCAAAATTGTAGGGGCATACCCTGATACTGAGTATAAAAGTGCTAATAGTGATGTGGGCACTGTTTTATTTTGTTGATAGTGAAATACCTGCCCCCAAACAGGTGATGATTATATTAATAAAAGTTTGGAGAAGGGATCATTGCCACCCAGAAAAAAAAAATAATCTGAAATGTTTCTGGTAAATGATTTGCCAATTGCCTGCTAAGCAAATATATGTCTAGAATTTAAGGGGTATTTTTTCAGTATTGAAATACTTTCCAGAAACAAGTTTGTGGATACATTTGTGAGGGGGGCTAAACTTTGGAAGTTGGTGTGTAATTTCAGAAATTCTGGCTATCTCATTCGAATAATGAAGTACATATTATGCACAGGACAGGCAGGGTTGTTATGGCATCTGTTATAATCATGATTTGCTATAATGAAAAAAAATGTATGGAGGATAAGAAATAAAATAGTAAAGTTATAGAAAGTAGCTATAATAACACTACCTTTGCACATACTTTCCTCATTGCCTATACTATATTTGTAGTTACTTGGGTATTTTTATGTGGATTGACTAGTTGGGTAGCACTGGCTCTGGGTTGGGGAACTAAGACTTTTTTGAACATCAAATAACCAAACAAATCACTCATCTGTACCCCCTGTCAGAGGTCATAGCTTACTGCCCAGACCAGGGACCAATTCCATATGGTTAAATGGGTTGGTACTTATTTTTTCCAGTCTGAGGAACTGTGCATTATTTTTTTTCTCCCTTGTACTAAGTCAGCGGCGAAGTGGTGCAGTGGTTAATGCTGTCGCCTCACAGCAAGAGGTTTGTTACTTTGATTCTTGGCTGGGATGACTTCTGTACAGAGTCTGTATGTCCGACCTGCATTTACATGAGATTTCTTGGCTTTTCTCCTAAATTCCAATGACATGCATCTGGAGCATTTCTCCCAGGGCTTCTGCTAAAAATAGGCTCTGTCCTAGTTGGACTTTCCTGGTCAACAAATGTTAAATAAAAATAAAATAAATCTTACTATCCTGCAGCAGCCTAGATAGCAAAGACTCTCAAAATGTGAGCAAGTGACCCATCTGTATTTCCACAGTCACACACCAAATGTCAGCTGCAGATTCCAAAGACAGAGCATGGTGAGTGCTTATCTCTGGTCCATATTGCTACTCATCCTTGCTACAAAACTGAGCCTCCACTGGATAACAGTATCTCCCACTAGAATATTTATTAGTATTGGCAGCTCACCCACCCCTCACCACCAATGGCTAACTCCTCTAGCAATCAGACCACCACTCAGTTGTCAGGGTCATAGTCAGGAATTTGTCCCTCTATGCAAGGGAGCAAGTCTGGGTGAGACAGAAATGCAGGGGAAGAGGTGTGTACATGCATGGTGCTTCATTACTTACAGTGAACTGAAAAACTGTTTTAAAATGGAATATGACCTACAACAGACACACAGAGATACCTCTGTGCACATCCGTTGTGATCAACCAAGTACAATCCAAATACACAACAGGATGCAGAAGAAAAACAAAATAGGTTGACTGCTGTATAGAATACAGTGACTTGTAAAATTTCTTTGAAAAGTTTTTACTGATTGAGTAAAACATTGGAAATTGTACCTTCTTCTAATCCTTGTAAGTGTAGTGGTTGACAAAGGTAAGAATAATAACAAGGATATTTGTATGCCAAATATTGATTATTTTGATGCTTGATTGCAGCAGTATAATAGAATGAATGTGGTAGCTAGAGAAAGTGAAAAAAAATATTGAGAGAACATTATAGAACATGATATCCTGAAGGTAGACACACGCGCACGCACACACACACACACACACACACACACACACACACACACACACACACACACACACACACACACACACACACACACACACACACACACACACACACACACTTATGAAGTATCAAACAACCTACAAGCCATGGTGCAAAAATTATAATTTTCCACTGCTTGACTTGACAGTAAAGTCATGGGTATGACCATTTTTCCAGTATTTTTATTTTTCTGATGTCTTTACTGTTATGTGAGGTGGGAAGGCCATAGTTTGCCCTGAAACAATATAAACATGCTAAAAATTGTAAGTTTGCAAGTACTGTTGAGGCAAAGCTTGGCCTGTAAGCTCAGTTTTGATAGGTATGATAGTAGACAGGGGAAGGGACATGAGGTCATGCACAGGTAAAAAACACACTCTCCAAAGCCAAGAACACAGCATCCATGGGATCTGACAACATCCCAGGCTGTGCTCTACATGAACAACAGAATGAACTGGCACCCCACCTAAGTACCATGTTCAATCATAGCCTCACCACAGGCTTTGTGCCCACTGAATGGTGCACAGCAACAATTATCCCACTCCACAAAGGGAAAGCCACCACGAACCATGGGAACTACCGCCCCATTAGCCTGATGAGCCCGGTCTGCAAGGCTATGGAATGTATCTTCATGGGACATATAAACAATGACATTGGTAATCTCCAAACTCTGGACCCTACCCAGCTTAGGTTTGTAAAAGGCAGAGCATGTCTCCTAAACCTGATAGACTTCTTTGAAGTGGTCACCAAAGCCGTAGATGAGGGTAAAGTGGTCCACACAGCCTATCTAGATCTTGCCAAGGCTTTCTACACCATGCCCCACTCTGGAATTATAGATAAACTCACTAAACTAGGTGTAAATCCCTATGTCACAAGATGGGTTGCCAACTGACTCACTGATGGAACCTACACTGTGAAAGTAGCAGACTCTAAATCCAACTTCAGACCAGTGACAAGTGGAGTACCACAGGGTTCAGTCCTAGGTCCTCTTCTGTTTGGTATCTACTTCTCTGAAGTACAGGCTAACACAGAAGGTCTTTGGCTAACAAAATTCACAGATGACTGCAAACTAGGAGCTATAATCAAAACTCCTAATGATGTGGACATCCTACAAAAGGGCCTCACTGAGATAGATGCCTGGTGTCAAACCCATGGCATCAAGCTCAATGCCAAAAAGTGCATTGTCATCCCTTTTGGTAAAAACTCTGTACCCATGAACTACCACATAGGCAGTAGTCTACTTACACCAAAAGTGTGACAAGAAACCTTGGGACACAGGTGGAAAGTAGTCTCTCCTTTGATAATCACATCACCACAGTGGTCAGGAAATCCTTCTACCTGACACACCTCATCACAAAAGGTTTCTCATCCAGGAAAAAAGAGGTAATTGTTCCCCTCTACTCATCACTCATTAGACTCATTATACAATGCCCCTTTTGGTATGTACCACACAAAACATCTACAACAACGGGAAAGGCCACAGAAACATCTCACAAAGAGGATTACTAGCCTCAAACAGATGTCCTACGCAGACCATCTAAAACAACTCCAGCTTTACTCTGTCGTACATCACCTACTCAGAGGCAATCTCTGCCTAACATACAAAGTTATGTCAAACCCAGAGCTGTTGGACATGCTCCGCTTAAAGAAATCCCAATCCCTCCAAGCTACACGCTCTAGGGACCTAAACCTTGTCACCACAATTAACAGAACATGCTGGAGGGATAGATTCCTGTCCGAGACTTCCTATACTCTGGAACAAACTACCTATCTATATCAAACAAAGCTCCTCATTAGCACTCTTCAAGAAAAATCTTGATGATTAGATGGGAGATAGGAAATTCACCCTGGGGATCACTTCTGTGGCTCTGCTTGACAGGGGCACAGGAAAATTATTTTCTTGGGTGGCAAAAGCCAGGGTACCATTTGTCTAGGCTTATATAGGCCCCAGGGCCAATAGCCTAATACCTACCTATGAACCTATGAACCTATGGACCAAGCAGTGGTTAGAGAGCACCCAGGTTATGCAGACAAGGTGGTCTGTGGGATACAAAGGGGTGTACATGCTGAACAGTAATCAGGAAATGGAACTAATGGACATTAAAAGCAATATTTTGATTAGAGTTTCAGTGAAATGCCCTCCCTATAGAGCTTTTTTATTCACTAATAACAGTTGCATTTATTTAGTAGTTGGTGTATAACACAATAAAGCAGGCTGTCTAAAATGATTGTTTAAGCCTGTTAAGTAGAGCTTTGTTGTAGTTATTTGACTTTGTCATAGCTGCATAATATGTAAATAAACTGGGAAAGAATTAAACACAGAGCTATGGATGACGATCCTTATGTTCTGAAAGGCAACTGTAACCCTCTATACTTTGATAAAAGGAACAACAGTACATTGAGCTCAGAACCCTTAACTCTGTCATGTTTCTTGTAATAAAATGTAAAAAAAAATCTGCAAAATCTAAAAATTGCAGCCTTTAATATTTAGGTACAAATAGTAGGCTACTGAACAGAAGTAGCAGTTTGGACTGAAGAAATGGAGGTGCCATTTCTCATATCCCATGAAGCAATTCATGTGGAACCTAGGTGAGGTCTTCTCTGTGTGAAGTGAATAAAGTAAAGACATATTTCACTGGCAAAGACAATGTTTTGTCATAGATATTAAAGTAGTTTTAGTCCCCTCTGTGCTGGTTTGTCCAGGAGAGTCACTGGATAAATTAAAATGTTACATTTGTCAGATTGCTACTGCTCCCCAAAATCCACAGATAGCTCTTCATGTCATTTTCACAAAGATTGACAATCATTAAGCAAGTAAGAACTTTGGTAATGAAGCTAAAAGAGACCATTGAATTCATATGAGAAGGAAGTTTGGGATGCAAGACAGCATAAACAGGTAAATAATTAAAAGATAATGCCAAAATGGTCTGTTTAAAAATATACAAATCAAATGGAAAATACCAGTGAAAATGTAAGCTTGCATTGCTCATTAAAAATGCATATTTGTTCTGCCAGAAATGTGGTAGTCCTTGTTGAAAATTAAGGTATAATATTTTGATGGCATCCCATTCACATTTTTTTTGTTTGTAAATTTTTATTCAATTTTCAGATATAAATGCTGACATATATTATACATAACCAAGTTAAACATCAAATGATCAAACAAACAGATAATTATACACAATGCCCATAACAGTATCTTTCTTATAATTATGTCTTGTCTAGTAATCTTTTAAGTTTCAACCAAGAATTTTTTTATGTGTCATTTTAGTAGATTTGAACATTACAGTTTGCAATTCCCTATTGCATGCCATTTTGGCTAATGAAATAAATTCAGTGAATAAGAGGATATCTTTGGATTTCCAGTTTATTGTGATTACTTTTTTTGCAATTGCAAGCAATGACCAAAGAAGATGTATTTGTATTTTAGGAATACATGTAGGTATCGGGGCATTAAACAGCAACAACGAATCTGAAACTTCACATCTGTCTGACCACAATGCCTTTAAAAAGTTTTTAAACTCTAACCAAAAGGGAAGTAAGGTTTTGCATTTGATAAACATGTGTTCCCAATCTGCACATAATGTCTCCCCACACCTCCAACATTTAGTAATATCATTTTTTGAGATTATTGAAATTTTATGGGGGGTGATAAAACTTCTATGTATACATTTCCAAGTGAAAATTCTCCAAAAAGGGGCTGAGGTAGTGTGATTGATTGATTTAAGTATTAACATTTTTTCATTTTCTGAAAAACTAGATTTATTATTTTTTTCTGTATAGTTCCATAGAGAGTCTTCTGCTACTGGTAAATCTAATCTTATGGTTTTATATATTTTTGATGTTGAAACGCTGTTATTACTACTCAATGTGTGCAGTTCACTTAAGAGTATAAATATTTGGGGTAAGGATGTTATATTAGTCATTTGATGTATTTTACATTCATTAACTATATATTCTCTAAAAATCTGTATGTTTAACCAGTTATTGTGGTTTTTATTTTATCTTGCCATAAGTAAATTTGGTTCCTGTATGTTTTTGTTAGACAAAATCTGATGCCAGAAATTAGACCATTTTCTTGCATGTCATTTATTTTAGCCAGATTAAAGGAATCAAGGCAAGACTTTGTGTAAGCTATAGGGAACAAAAAAAATGAAAACTTTTCATCCTGTATGTTTTATTTATTATTTTTTTAATTACTTAATATAAGTCTAACAAATGGTGAGCACTTACCAGTTTTACCTGCATTGTAGATAAAATCTTTTATCACTAGAAAAGTTTTTATGTTTTCTGAAAATAAACTATTTTCTATATTAAAGTCGATGTTAACAAATAAAATGTTCATATGCAGCTTTTTCCAATTTGAAATGTAATTAGGATTTAGCCACTGGCATATTACTCTATAGATTACTGAATCTGCATATAGCTCTAAATTTGGGAATGATATTCCTCCATTATTCCAGTCTTTATAATGCCAATAATAAGCAATTTTTGGTTTCTGAGGAAACCGTAAGAACTTAATCATCATATTATTTAGTTTTTTTTTAATTTTTTTCTGGGTGAAACTATTATTGTTTGAAAAAGAAATAGAATTTTAGGCAAGATGATCATTTTTAATAATACTAGTCTTTTTGCTGTCGTAAAATAACATTTTGTTCCACCTAACAAAATTTTCATTAATTACGGACACTAAATTATTATAATTTATGTTTATGGTTTCCTTCCAAGTTGGTTTTATTAACACTCCAAGGTATCTGAGTGAATCATTTGACCAATTCAATTCGCCATGGCTTTTCAGTACATTATCTATTTTTTTTTTATTTAGAATTAAGGTTTCAGTTTTTTGTGATTAAAATTCATATCTGAAATATTTTCAAAAATTTGGAGGGCCTTTTTAATATGGTTAATTGAGGAATTTATGTCTCCAATTGTTAGTGAAATATCATTAGCAAAGAGCTGTATTTTGGAATTATAATCTGAATTGACATTAAAACTACTTATATTAGGGTTTGCTTTTATGTAATTGACTAAAGGTTCGACTGATAGAGCAAACAATAAAGGAGACAATGGGCAACCTTGCTTAGTACCGTTAAACATTTTCAGTGGGCCTGAAAATAAAGCACCAGTTTTAACATATGATACTGAATTTACATATAATCTATTTAAGAGATCTATAAATGTAGGTGCAAAATCATACATTTCTAGTGTTTTAAATAAATAGGGCCAACTTATGGAATCAAATGCCTTGTTTAGATCTAGATCAATGATTGATAATTCTTTTTTATTCATGTGTGCATGCTCTATTAGGGATAGCAATATAATCACATTGTCTTGGACTTTCCTATTTAAAATTAAACATGTTTGATCATCCATAATTATTTTAGGTAATAATTGATTCAGCCTATTTGCAAATATTGACGTAAAGATTTTATAATCTACATTTAACATAGATATAGAGTAATAAGAGGACACTAATGTGGGGACTTTCCCTTGTTTTATTGGCAATATCATGGCATATTTCCAGGAGAGTATTGAAATTGAATTCTTTCTAAACTTGTCTAAAGCTTCTAACAGCATTTGTAAAGTATCATCTGGTAATAGTTTATATAATTCTCCTATTATTCCATTTAAACCTGGTGATTTGTTATTTTTAAGATTCAGGATTCTTTCTTTTAATTCTTTGAAGGTTATAGGTTTGAACAATTTAATGTTATGTTCATTTGTTAATTATCTATTGATATTATTTTTTAAGAAATTATCCCTTAAGTCCTTATTACAGGTGACTGAATTTTCTTTGTTTATGTTTTTGTGGTGTTTTCTGAAAACTTCCAATATGGCTTTTAAGTCTGTTACCTGCCTAGGTTTATTTAGAGTTTTGTCTATAATCTCTGTTATATGTTTAAATGTAGATCCATTTTTTTATTTTACTGCTAATCTATGTATATTTTTAAGATTCATTGAATAAGATTGTAGTTTGATTCTTTCTAAATTTATTGCAACTTTATGATTCAAAATGTCCATGTATTCTGAGTTAAGTTGCTTTAATTCAGCTTTCAAGTTAATGTCTGTGGTGTTTCTGTTATTTTTTATGGTATTTATTTTTAACTGGATTTTAGTTAATTCACTTTTCCATTCCTTCCTTTTATTTAAGTACTAGTTTTTAATTCTACCAAGTAGATACGATTTTAAAGAGTCCCAAACTATAGCTTTAGAAGATATGCTATTGATATTTATGTCCAGGAATTGTTTTATTTCTGATAGAAACCATTCTTTAAAGCATTTTAAATTAATAATATAAGCTAGGATTCTTTGCCAAAATATAAATTTGTTGGGTTTAATATTAATTCTGAAAAAGATGACATTATGTTAGGACATAGGGCAGAAACTTATTAGAACTTTTTGTAATTTGGAATATATGTTATTTGTAACAAAAACTTTATCAATGTTTGTTTGTGTGCCAAATCTGTAAAAATAATGTGTATATTTTAATGAATTTGGTTCTTTTAAATCATAAATGTCTCTCAGATTCAAAGAATTTATGTAATTATTACTTTTTTTTAGCTGGGGAGGAGATTTTGAAGCTACCAATTTTGGTGGTATCATTTTTAGTTAAAATGCAATTGAAATCTCCTGCATATATTATATCACCTTTAGATCTAATTAAAGTTGTTTCAAGATATTTATTAGTGTTTGTACAATGATACCTGGTATCCAATATGAGTTAATCATTGTAATCTGTTTTTTATTAATTTCTAGAGAAATCATGGATAACATACCATTTTTATCTGAATAAGAATCTAGTATTTTTGGAATTGGTAATTATTTTCTCCATAATATCATAGTACCTCTTCTTTTGGTCAGGTAATGTGATTCTACACGTATTGTATAGTCATTAAAAGATATTTTATCCAAATACTTTCCAATTATATGAATTTCCTGTAAAAAGGCAATATCAACCTTGTTTGTTTTTAAATATTTGACTAAACATCCTCTTTTATAGGGTTATTAAGACCATTAACATTTAGAGACATACATTTATAATCAAACATTTACTTTGATACAAATGAATATCCAAATTTTCGTTATGGGCATAGGATATGAAGCAAACCTAACTGTAAATAATTTGAAACTATATACAACTCTAAGTTTGATGAATATGTCATCGAATCCACCTTCAACCATCCTAAAAAATGTTAGCCAACCACTCTCCAATGCTCCGCCTCAAATTAGAGCATATATACTGCTATTGAAAACCAATCTTCAGAAAAAAATATATACATTTTAACTATGGAAAATATAATTAACTTAATCTATAGATATGAACATATAGTGTTAACTGATCATAAACAATTTCTATAAATTTCTAATATTCATTAGAATGGAAAGCTTCCTATTCTTTATTGGTGTTTATTTAAGCAAGGATAATGGGCATAGTAAGGTTATATTTTTGTATAGTTAATCTGCAGGTAGCTATTCTAATTAGATCATAACTATCCTATAAGTATATGTAGAAAAGCATCTGCCCTACTCAAACTATTTACATAAACTAGTGTTGAATTCATTATTATAAATAATAAATGCTAGTGCTATTAAAAGTAATAACTATTAGATAAATATATCTGGCTTTGTACTCAATTTTAAATACTAGAACAAAATGTCAATAGTTAGCAAATCAGGGTAAGACTTAAGGCAATGAGTACAGATACAGACAAATGTCACTCCATGGAAGCTTTAATCAGAAGTGATTCCAAGACATCATTCCATCATTCTAAGGCATGAACTTTGATAGCATCAGCTCCAGATATCCTAGCATCACAGTATTGAATCCATGTCAGAACTTCAGTTAAAGCATTCAACTCGGTCAACAAAAAACAGTAAAACAAACATGAGATATTCTTAGTATTATCATTTCACCACTCAGGTATAGGCTCCACATGGTATTTTTTTATCAAATTAAGGGTTACAGCCATCTAGCAATCACCACTTCCAAGTACCCAACATGCAAAGTCCAGTTTGTCCCTCTCATTCTGTCAAATATATATATAATAATGTATTGATAAGCAACTACTGTGTTAACAGATACATGTGCATGAGAAACTCCACCCCTTCATGTAATGTTTTTAATAAAATAATAAGCACTCTGAACTACTAATAGATCCACATACTTGACTATCTGTGTGTGTGCGCGCGCTCACATCATTTATCCATATATACATATAAGAAAGAAATAACTATAGATAGCTCTATATACATAAATATCAATACACGCACACACACACACACACACACACACACACACACACACACACACACACACACACACACACACACACACACACACGTACAGACACACCCTCTCTCTCTTCCCACAGCCTCAAGACAAAATCTCAAACAGAAAGAAAACAGATTTCTTAAGAAGCCAGACCACCCACTGAAGAATTTTCAACAGAAAATGACAAAGTCCTGACCAGAGCATGTGAACACGAAAAAACTGACAGCAGCTCCAAGAAGAAAAATCAGAAGGGGCACAACAGTTCAGGACCCCAAGTGCAATACTTTTCACACCTCCATAGGCACAATGGCAACAGCAGGTCCTGCAAACCAAGAGCAGGACTACTGGAGTGAACAGTGAACATCTGGGTGCCTTCCATCAAAACACTCAATGTTGAAAGTAGAGACAGACCATCCCAAATAATTGGAAGAGTCAAAAACTTTTCAGAACCAAGGCCAAACAATGTGGGAAGGTCAACCATGTCAAAAACATCACCCAGAGACACACTCAACACTCAGACTTCTCGAGCACCACCAACAACACACTGTGGCAAGGGGACCGCTCCTCTATCAACAGAGCTCAACAACAACTCTAAAATGTACCTCCATTTCAAAAACTGGTATTTGCACAATTAAAGTGTCCAAAAGAAAATTATATATGCTTTTTATATAGTGTACAGAAAACATATTCTCTGCATTAATCTATCTATATGTGTGAAAAATATTTGGACTATATTAGAAGTAAGGTGGCATTGATCTCTGGTTCCACAACAAGTGTTCTAGATTTTATGAAAGTGATTCAGCTGCACTGGAAGCTGAAATAATCTTAACCTAGTTTATAACATAGAATGAAAAGGAGCAAGCTTTATAGCAGATGTGGCAACCAAGAAAGAGATTTTCTGCAGTTGGTTAAGCCATTTAAATGGAACCAGACTATTTAGAGATTACATTGCAATAACTGCAATCTGTTAAAGCAATTAGGGGGTATAAATGCCAAAAGTTAAAACACAGATCTATTTTCCTGCTGTAATGAAAGTCCTTTTTGGTAACTGGAATCACAGCATTTACTACTGTAGAACAGGTGAAGCCAAGTTAGGAGAATTACCAGTGCATAAGTAAAAACAGCATGGTGGAATATATAAATGCAACGCATAAATGTCCGCTGAATAAATCCTCTTAAATGCATAGAACTTACATTATAACAACTTCAACAGTACATTTACTGTTCATTGAATAGTTTCCAAATGGGTTTCTCTACATGTATATCGCACATTCTCATAGAAGCGCGACCAGAGTTCAAAGGTTAGACTGATCGTCTGTTGGCATTGCTGTCGCTGCTACGTGAAGAATTATTGATGTGGTTCAATGTTTTCTGCTCAAGAATAAATTCTTGATGAAGCTTTGCAGATTCCAGCGGGAAATTATTATGAAGGTACAAAGTCTATGCAATTCATGTGTATGTGTTAGTTATCCGCTCGAGGTTTAAGTAAAGAAAACAAAGACATGTAAAAACAGGTTGCAAATGCCTTTCAACATCTGATTACATTTAAACATAGAAAAAAGCTTGTTACCCCTTCCTTTCATCTTTGTATACGGAACAATTAATATAAATATCCCAAACATTTAAATAAATAAATTAGGTATAAACAAGGTTCCCATTTTGTTTAGGAACTTTAAAGAGACTGAGAGAGATGTATAAGTTAGTAGTGTAGAAATATTAAAATGTTAATCTAAACATTGAAAGCCTGCAGGAAGAACATAGAAAAAGTTTATTTTTGTTACACTGTAAGATATGGAGAAATAAAAAGCAAAATGAAGTTAAACAGACTGCAATATTTAGCGTACTAAAATACGGTACTTATTTTCTAAATATTATAATCAAGTTATTATATGTTAAAATGTATAAATGTGTATTTAACCAAATGTTATAAGAAGAAGAGGAGAGAAAAGGAAAGAAGGAGGAGATAAAAATGAAGATTTGAAAACAGTTTGAGCCAAGCAAGTACACTTGAGATTAAGCTATATTGGTATATATATATATATATATATATATATATATATATATATATATATATAGTCCTGAGAGTTGTGGAAATGATATTATGGGAACAACCTGAATATATAGATTGTAGAGCTATTTACCTTTGAGTTTTTTAGTTACTTAATCATTTGTAGATTACCATTAGATGAATGTCTCTTCAGACTGGGTAATGAAATGTCCATTTCCTCAGCTTTATCCAGTAGATTTCTTTTCTTCACAAAATCTGTTGCTTCTTCAAGGTTATTGAAAATCTTCTGGCCTTCAGGAAGAATAATTTTAATTCCAGCTGGGAACATAATCTGAGCTTTGATGTTCATTTCCTTCAGATGTTTAATTAAGGGAACAGATTCCTTTCTTTTTGCTATCACAGAAGATGTGTCGTCGTCGTCAAACCTGATGTTTTTTCCTTCTACTTGAATTTGATTTCCTGACAATGCAGATCTTAATATTAAGTCTTTATCTTGAGTTGACAGGAACTTCACAATGATAGATCTTGCTGCTGCAGGGTTGTTTAATGATGATATATTTGACAGAGACCTATGGGCTCTCTCTAGCCCATATGATAAAGATTCAGGAAGATTTAATATTTTTGGTAATCATTCATTTAAAAAACAAATAATGTTGCTTCCTTCCATTATTTCCAGAACACCATAAATTCTAATGTTATTTCTTTCTGGAATCTAAATCTTCCACTTTCTCTTGTAACTTGTTATTTTAATTTAATAAAAAGTCTATTTGATTATCATTCTCCATCTGTCTTTCATCTGTCATTCATGGATTCTTTGAGCACTGCTATTTGGTTTGTATGTTTAGTAATTATTTCTTTCAGGTCATCTATTTGCTTTTTACTTTCTTTTTTCTTATTTTCTCTAGATTATCCATCTTCATGGAGAGGTCTTGTATGCTAGTAATTATAGTTTGCAGTTCCCTTTTCAATGAGCTTTCCTGTGAAGAAGCTTTTGAATGGCTCATAGCTGATTCAGATAGTAACAGGTAGTGAGAACTTTTGACAGTAAAATTCCTGGTAAAATATTAATAAAAGTGGAAATTCTTCTGAACAAGTTGTTCAGCAGATTAATATAGTCCTTTGAGAGAAAATTCTTCTTTGTTTTTTGAGAAATTTTGTTTAAATCCTGTCAGAAAAAATCCTTTGAGGCAGAGCATCAGAAAAGTGCGGTTATCTCCTTGACATCTTGGCCACCCCCCCCCCCCCCAATTCACATTTTTGACATACCAGGTTCTTTAATAGAAACACTGATTATGCACAGTGTTGATGTGATGGTATTACTCCAGGGGAGGAAGTCTATGCAAACAAGCTCAGGTGTGGAGCACTTTGTTTTGGGAAAATGGGCTGAGGAAAACCATTGCAGTCCATATCTGTTTGAAAATGACAGTCAGATGTTCTCAGACTTATGTCCAGTACCGGCTACCTGGCTTCCAAACAGGGCTTCACAGAGGAGACTGTTAAAGTGTTACAGAAAGTGACAGATGGTAGGAAGTTAGAAACTTGTGCACACAGGAGTATAAAGTATTGTTCCATAACTATACTTTTATAGTACTACTGTAACACTTTATTGATATTGAAATGAACCTAAAAGGAACATGTTTAAATCATATTTGTGGTTTCTGCACATGCACACACACACACACACGCACACACACACACACACACACACACACACACACACACACACACACACACACACACACACACACACACACACACACACACACACACACACACACACACACACACACACACATATACATATTTTGAGAACATAAAGCAAGTTTCAAGAAGTATAGTATTTGTGTTCATTTACTGTAGCTCTCTTAGTAAATACATCTAATGTTTGTGAATCTGATTAAAAGTAAAAAAGGGGGGTGGCTAAAAGTACCAAGACCTATGACAGTATAAACACACCCATAACTGTCAGCTACACATACTTTAGAATATAAGCAAGATCTCTATCTACAATTCCTTACAAACTAAAACAACCAAAATGATGCTCCAGTATGTTATTATAACTACATTAACAATATTTGTCAATCTGTTTATAAACTGTAACCTTGTTAGCTCAACGTATACAGCAGTTGCCTGTAAATGAGAAGGTGTAAGATTTGAATATGACTGAGGAAAAGCATTTTTCAGTCTAACAATTAACATGGATTACTAAGGTTATGAGTCATCAATGAGCTGTTTCCTGTGGTACAGGCTGCACCACCTAGTTGTATCTCAGCCTTCGTTTACTTACTGTATGACCTTGAGCAAGTTACTTAACCAGGAAGTACAGATTTATAGGTGAATACTGGGCTAACTGCCTGGAAGGGCTGTTGCAAGCCTAGCCAATATCCCCAAGGTCAAAATCAAACCCTGGACCTTGTGCTTATAAGGGATGACCTTAACCATTATGCCAAATCCACCCACATGTGTTGGAGCAGCTGATCTCCTGACCTGCATGACTAGTAACTACCTACAGACTTATCTGGCTTTAGCAATTTTATATTACATCCTACTCTGTAAGCACGTGCTTAATAGTTTGCAAGAGTCTTCCTGCCAAGAATTTGCAGAACACCTTCTGTGATACACCCATTGTACATCTGCTGTTGTCTGTTTCCAAAGAGAACATAACTTGTGAGTTAAACCTATGTCAACATACTGTGTTTTGTTAGCAGAGTATTACTGCAGTTTATGTAGGCTGTCCAGCATGTGTAAGCTTTGTTCAGTCACGGGTTTAGCACAATCTGGAATAAAGACTTTCAGCTTTTCCCAGGTAGGGGTCGCCACAGCAGAACTCCAGTCCGCTCATGATTGGCAGTGGATTTTTACGGTGCCGAGTTGCCAGCCCAATGCCCAACCTTCAAAGAAGGCCTGCCCATTCAAGCTCACACCTACTTACATATCTTTAACATCACTTGACTGCAGGGAGGACATGCAGACTCCCCACAGAAGGTGCTCCAGCCGAGAATCGAACAGGAGAACCTGCTGCTGTGAAGTGACAACACTAACCGCTGCACCACCGCGACTTATATATTACAAAAAAATCTTGACTTGCACAATCACTCATGCAATGTCTAGAAGCTGCCTGAGTGTGACATTGGTAGGTTTTAGTCATTAATCTGATTATTAACAGTTCCTTAAAATCACTTCCCACAAAATCAATGGCTTAAAGGAAAACTTTATCCCCTGGATTCATGAAGCTCGGTGCAAGGATGGTGTTAGCCTTGCACCGAGCGTGTGGTGTAGAGATGGCACAGCAGCACCATATGCATATTAATGAAGGCACGCTGCCGCACCGTCCACGTGCACAGGAAACGTGCGTGAGTGCAGGGGGCATGTTTAAGTGCTGCACGAAGGCGTAAACATGTCTGCTACAGTCGTGCAACCTAAAATGATGACTAGTACAGCCTGCCTCTAATAGTAATCGATCCTGTCAGTGTCCGTGGACACCAAAATAAAGTCACAGGAGTAAACACACAAGCACGAGCCCCCGCCCTTAGAACTATCACATTTAAAACCCTGTGTCCGTATTTCATTGTTGTGTTGATTTTTATACCAAGTGAAAGCAAAACGCAGCATGTTGCTAAGCCTAGCTCAATTGTTAGAGCATTCGCTTAATATCTGCCCATCCGCGGTCCGAGTCATCCTTGTGTAGACGGCCAAAAAATGAATGGGTATAACCTGGGTCAACCTATCATGCCATGAAAAATAAGTATTTGCATGTACCTATGTGCATGAAGTACAGCATGTGGAAGTCCAAATATGCTAGGGTTGGCCTCACCATAATGGTATCGGAGATATGTAGAGTAGGCAATGTGTACTGCTGTCTGTGCCATTGGCCAAAAACCAGAGAAGGGATGGATGATGCATATGTGGATTTTGGAGGGTGATGGGTAATGTAATAATTCACCAACAGGAGACTGGGTCGGATGTACAATAGGTGAACTGGAGGTGTACAAGGGAGCAGTGGGAGAATCCAAATCCCACAAACATATGAACATTAAATGTACGATACACATGTACAGAAACAGTACCGGCTCACACCACATAATGGTTTGGCCTGAACTGAGCCATCCACCCCCTACACACCTGGATACATAATTGAATACCCATCATCCCCTCCAAAGCACACCACCCCCCCCTTGCTGAACATCCAACAAAACCACCCATACTCGGGCTGCTACCTTGGGCCAGCCATATCTGCACATAGTGCCCCCTACCCACATCTAGTAAGCAGTCTCACCATATGCAGTCTCAGGCCTGCAAACTAGGTATCCCATGCATGTATAACTCTCCCTCATTTTCATATAACCAAAAGAATGTGGGTCATTGGCATCAACAATTTTTGGACATCCCTCATGGAATAAGTGTCTGTTCTCAAAATTAGACTTGGTGGCACAACACGATTTCCACTCCTGTTGACATCCGGACACAAGTCGGATTAGCAGTACTTGTCCACAACCCTGCTCAGCCTCCACCTGGTTCTGCAGAACCTATGACCTGGGATTAAACACCTGACCATGATGCATGTCTTCCCATGTGTATTATCGAGAATATATACCTTTCACGTGTTCTCAAGAAGCTTCCCCATAGCCATCTTCCAAATAGTACACGTCCACAAATTGTATACCCTGTCCAGGTTCCACGTCGTAATGATGCA
This sequence comes from Protopterus annectens, assembly GCF_019279795.1. Classification (NCBI taxonomy): domain Eukaryota; kingdom Metazoa; phylum Chordata; order Ceratodontiformes; family Protopteridae; genus Protopterus; species Protopterus annectens. The sequence goes on from NC_056735.1 coordinate 1,911,762,554, forward strand.
CACAACCCTTGTATACAAATGTTACAGGGCCCTCCCAGATGAGGGTGTTTATATACATGACCATGTATAACCCCAGATATGTAGTCATATATCTATAATCATATATCTATAAATGTACATATTTATATTCGCTTAGATACACATCACACATACATGCATATAAGTAGTTGTCAAGTATGTGTCCTACTCATAAATATGTATACTTGCAAATGTATAAATATGTCTCTCAGAAACATATGAACATTAACATGTACTATACATATGTACAACAACCTTGTACCTATTTCTAGTGTCCTTCGTATTTTAAGTCTTAAAAGATAGTTTAGGTTGTGTGCTTTTTAAAGCAAACTAAACTATCAGTAACGTTTAGGGCTCTTATTTTACATTTTTTAGTCATTTAAGAGTCTTGTTTTTTTATTTTTATTTTGAAGGACACGTGTTGAATTACTGATTAGTGTTTACTATTGTTAACCCATTGTACAAACAGGAAACTTGAATGGGATGGTATTATGTCAACCATCATCTTGGTGACTTTTTAATATAAGATTTCGGGTCACCTTCAACAATCTACTATTCCATTTCAATTGAAATGTGTTTGGTATTAATGGTGACTCTTTGTATTTTTAGGTCATATTTTTAATTCAAATCACTGAACTAAGTGTAATGTTCAATGTGAATTTATTGTGATGGTTCTTTTTATGTTTCATCTTTAACAGTTTGTTAGATTCTGTGTTTACTTGGTAAGATTGACTGGATTTACCTATTGTTTGGGTACCTGGTTTTAATATAATTCAGCTATTATTAAGTTAATTGGTGTCAATTTTATATTGACATCACACTATTTAAGGCATGTTAATTGGTGAATTATGTTTTCTGATGAAGTTTGCCTAGGAGGCAAACGAAAAGCGCTTCAATAAATTTATCCTTAGTTCTACCTTGAGTGGTTCTTTTTCCTGGCAACGCTACTATTTATGACTGCCATTGTACTAGCGCACTTGTCGCAACCAGTCTGTTTGGATTCCTCAGTTCGTGGTTCACTTTTTTGAATTTATTGGTCTGTTTTTGTTTTCTGGGTTATGGCGTCTAAATGTATAAATATATCTCTCAGAAACATATGAGCATTAACATGTACTATACATATGTACAACGACCGACTGTCACATTTGTTGCCAGTAGTGTGGAATGCCTGTAGTAAAGTCATATATCCTAACAACCATCCATGTAGAATGTATCACAGATGGTTTAGTGGTCAAACTAGTAACTATGGTGTTTCTGTTCCTGGGTCCAAGCCATGCAAGGGCTGCTAATTTTATATGATGCCCAGAATAATGGCTGTCAGATATAGGGTGATTAATGCACTTTCATGTAGACGTAAGCGGGTATGTGAGGTGGTAAGTGGCGGTCATTCAACAGTATGGGAAATGTAAATAAGTATGTAGGTCTGTATGCATGTGTATGTACAGACAGACAGACAGACATATATATATATTGCTCTATATATATATCCATCCATGAAGAATGCACATGGTCACAATAAAGCATTCATAACTAATGCGAAAGAAAACAGCAGCGGAATCCTCGTATTATTTAGTGCTGTCATATCAAGCTGGCCAGAGGTGAGCAAACCTCCTGCGTCTCCAACCACAGGTAGGATGCTAACAGTGGGACTATCTTTGTCCACGTGCTAAGTCTGACTTTCAAACAGGTACAGGGCAGTCCCAGTCTCCAGTCAGACGATTCAAAAACCAGAAGACTATTTGAACACCCTGACCATTATATTAATGTATGTTCCAGGACTATAAGCTTGGAATGTCTGAATATACTTGGAGTGAGCCAACATACTGGACGTGTCTAGAGCAGTAGGGTGTGGCATATGTGTAGTGGTGGGGTGTTTTTCCAACTGGAGAATGGATGACTGCTGTGTTAGTGAAGTGTTGCGGCGTGTGTTCGGATAACAACTTATTTTGTTAAGACTTTGTTTATACAAGTCAGGGACAAAAAGATTACTGTCTTGTCATAGATCAGGGAAACAGAGCAGGTAGGCAGTCATTCTGAAGAGACTATAACAAAATCCGTGGTACCACGTTAAAAATAAGGAGTTATGTAACGATTAAAAGGGTAGAACAAAATGGGTAATAATTGTACAAAAAGATCCCAAAATCCGCCGTTAACTGAAGACACTAAATACATGCAGTCACAGCGTGCTGATAATATTAAATACTACTCAAAATGGGTTAATAAGTATGAATTTGATGGTAAATTAGAAAAATTCTCACTTGTCAAACTTGTCAAACAGCTTAAAACTGATTCTAGAGGTTGAGTAAAAAAGTAATGTCAATTAGGAATTCCTCAGGCACACAGGTGGATTGAGGAAGTAAACCGAAGGAAACAAAAGAGTAATAATTCAAAAGCATTGTTTTTAGATAAGGAGGACAATAACTTAGTAATAGCGTCAGCCCCTCCCCTTACCAGAATATGAGGCAAGTGAACAAGTTAGTCCACCCCTGCGATATCCTGCTGTCACTGCATGTAGAGACACTACAAAAGCGAAACCATTTATTAGAGATCCCGTCGAGACCAGGTCTCGAACACAGGCAGGAAACTCAAAAGGGGACAGTGAGTTATATCAAATGGGTAGAAATTCACGATTTATAAGTGAAGAAGAAATATGCCCACTTATAGAAGTGCCTAATCCTCAGGCAGGGCAAGAAGGTCAGGACCCAACTATTCTAGTGTATAGACCCTGAACTCAGGAAGACATCTGGAAAGCCACTGAGGGGATTTCCCATCCAAAAGTTAATTTTAGAAAGTTCTTAGAAGATTTGCAAGGAATGAGGCTAAGTTATAATTTAAACGGAGATGAGGTAGAAAAAGTAGTCAGACAAATTGTGGGACCAGATTTGCACATGATTAGTGGTGACTGGAGTCCTCGTGACGCTGCGCTCAGGCCCTTCCCACATAGCAGCACAGAATTAGACAACAGAGTGAAAGGTTTTACAGACCACATCTCTGAGAAATGGAAGCCTAGGGCAGACTTGACTTGCATTAATCAATGCATCCAACAGGAAGGTGACACTATTGACCGATATTATGCCAGGCTATTAGAATGTTTTAATAACCATTGTGGAATGCAGGTTCCTGAAGATCAGACACACAATTCCCCATATGAGCAGCAGTTAAAAAATGCATTTTTGAAAGGCAGTATTGCACCCATAAGCAGCTTTATTACAAAGCACATGGTAGATCATCGTACACGCAGGTTACAGTCATTACTTGAATATGCTAGGCATGCTGAAAGGCATTTTAATAGTAAAAAGAAAAAGAAAGCCCAAGTATTTTCTGTAGAAGATGGAGCAGAAGTATATGTAGTACAGTCCGGGAAAAAGGGCAAGAGAAATGCCCAGGGAAACAAACAATCTGATCAGTGATCAGAGGACTTTGAGGGGCGAAAGAAAAGGGGTGAATGTTTTAAATGCGGTAAGAAGGGACACTTGGCAAGGGATTGCAAGAAAAACAAGAAAGCAACCACAGAAGATAAGGAGGGTGAGGATTGACTATATGATAGTCAGGAATCACTAGAAGGGGATAGCAGAGAAGGGACGAATGAGAATGTGATAGAGGGAGTAGAGAATGTGGCAGAAGAAATAGAGGAAGTGCAAGAAGTCTCGGATAGTGAAGAAAATGAAATATTAGATTTGGCTTTATTGAGCTTAGAGCTCTATTTAGCAGACACGAAACCAGAAGTTACACTCCTGGTAGAAGGGAGGGAAGTCAGATTCTTGTGTGACTCAGGGGCATCACGGACCCTGATACATCCCTCCAAACTGCCAGAGAACTCAGAGTCACCTGATTACATATTAGTGAAAGCAGCTAATGGACAGCTGTAGCGGGAGCCCCTCTCCCATAATATTGTGATAACTGATCCTGTTTCAGATTGACCCAGAAAAGCAAAATTGTTGTTTCTGCAAAATGCCCAGTAAACCTCTTGGACAGACACCTTATGCAGCTATTTGGTATAGCAGTAGTTCCGACTATGCAGGGAATGGAAGTACAGTGACAAATTGATACCTTTACAGTGCAAACGGAGGGTAAAATGTTTTATTGGTACAGTCAGGACTTGGTTACGACTGGTCCAGGGGCAGTGACCAAAGAATTGATGGACGTAGCCATCAGCAAGTTCCCCTCCCTTGACATTGATAAACAGCATTTGTTGCACTGTACTCTGTATTATTGTAACACACCAGGACCTGATAAGGAATATGAGCAAGAATTGTTTAGAAATCGTGCAAACAGATTGATATTACGTAATCTGTACTGGGACACAGAAGGGAACAGTGTAGCCAGCTGTTCATTGCCCCAGGAGTTCTTTGCACTCTATAAAGCTAATCGATTACCACATGTTAGCTTAACTAAGGACAAGAATGTAAAATGGGTAGACTTAGGAGAAAAAGTCATGAGATGGGAAAAACAGACAGAGTCAGAACTGTCAGAACAGGGAATACAAATGCAGAAGCTGAATTGGATAACTCAGACCCACCCAGCTGTACACTTGCAGTCTAGCAAGGACAGCTGATTAGCACTCCTGTTGAAGGAGGAAGATAATGCCTTACAGAATATACCAGAAACTCTCTGGTCAACAGGAAAATCAGATGTAGAACTTATTCGTACAGCGGGATCAGTTACTATTACGCCAAAGTCAGCATTTAGACCACAAAAAAGACAGTATCCCTTAAAAAAAGATGCAGAGGTAGGAATCAAACCTATTATAGCAGCTTTACTTAAGGAAGGGAAGCTGGTGGAATCTTCTGATTCACCATGTAACACACCCTTATTTCCTGTTAAGAAAGCGAATGGAGAGTGGCGTATGGTCCAAGTTTTACAAGCTGTAAATGACGCAGTAATACCAAGGGCAGCTACGGTGCCAGACCCACACACCCTGTTGAATGATTTAAAACCTCAACAGAAGTATTTTTCTGTGGTAGATATCAGCAATGCGTTCTTTTCGATACCGATACACCCTGACAGCCAGTATTGGTTTGCATTCACATTTCAGGGGAAAAGTTATACATATACGCGACTACCACAGGGATATTGTGAAAGTCCAACAATATTCTCACAAGAAATGGCAAGCAACTTGGCGGGATTTACCACACCAAGAGGTAGCCAGATTTTGCTTTATGTTGATGATATCCTGCTGGCGTCCCCCACCCAGCAAGATTGTAAAGAAGACACCATAGCGCTATTACAATTTTCAGCCACTGAAGGACATAAAGTAAACAAAATTAAACTGCAGCTTTGGAAAATACAAGTTAAATACCTAGGATATATAATATCCAAGGGAGGTAGGACATTAGATGAGGACAGAAAAGTAGCAATTTTGCAAGCACCAAAACCCACTACCAAGAAGGAAATGATGTCCTTCCTGGGTACAACTAATTTTTGTCAGAGTTGGATTCCAAACTATGCCTTGGAATCTGTACCGTTGACTAACCTGATTTATAAAAAGCCTATGGCAGCACAGGATTTATTTCAATGGACACCAGAAGCAGAATCTGCTTTCTGCAAACTGAAACAGTTGATAGCATCCTCATTAGTTTTGGGATTACCAAACTATCATAAACATTTTTTCCAAACTGTAGATTGTAATCAAGGTTATATGACATCAGTGTTAACACAGCAGCATGGGGACAAGCAACGCCCTATTGCTTATTATTCATCACAACTGGACCAAGTGGCACGGTCTTTACCCCACTGTGTGCAAGCAGTAGTTGCAGCTGCAATAGCAGTACAGGCTTCGGCCTTGGTAGTTTTGTTCCACCCTCTCACATTGAGAGTGCCTCATGCAGTCATGATTATTTTACTGCAAGAGAAGGTAGCATATCTTTCCCCTGCTAGGCATCTTTCCTGTATGACTATATTGTTGAGCCAACCTCATATGACAATTGAACGATGTACAACTTTGAACCCTTCTACCTTGCTCCCAACCCCTGCAGATGGCACACCACACAGCTGCCTGCAGGTGATTGAGCAAAAGACACTGCCTAGAAAAGACCTTACGGATGTTCCCTTGGATGATGCCGAGGTGACATACTACGTGGATGGCTCCTGCAAAAGGGGTCCTGCAGGACAGAACCTAGTAGGATATGCAGTAGTTTCTGATATTGAGATTATAGAAGCAAAATATTTACCACACAATTTATCTGCACAGGCAGCAGAATTGATTGCCTTGACACAGGCATGCACCTTAGCAAAGGGTAAACGTGTGAACATTTTTACTGACAGCCAGTATGCTTTTTCTACTGTACATGTTTTTGCGCAACAGTGGAAAAATCGAGGAATGATAACATCTACTGGCAAACCAATCAATCATGCACGGTTTATTTCAGATCTTTCAGAATCTATTCAGTTACCTCAGAAAGTAGCTATTTATAAATGCACAGCTCATACCAAGCAACAGGACAGGATTTCAAAAGGTAATGCGAGAGCTGATACAGCTGCAAAGCAGGCAGCTTCAGAAGTATTTCTTTTGAATGAGGAATTACAACCCTCTGAGATTTTAGATTTAGAAATGTTAAAGACAATGCTGACACTTACTACTCAAGTTGAAAAACAAAGATGGGTAAAATGAGGAGCAATTCTCAAAAAGGGGCTGTACATCTCTAAAGAAAGAAAACCGATATTACCGTCTAATTTGTTTAGATATGCAGCTTTGTTGAGCCATGGGCAGTGCCATGTCGCAACAGGGGGATGGTATAGCTGGTGAACCAAGTGTTCACAACATATGGATTCTTAAATTATACTAAAATATTTTGTTCGATGTGCCATGTTTGTAATAAACATCATGCACAAGGGGCGTTAAAGCCCAAGCAAGGGAGTTTTCCTACATCACGGTATCCGTTTCACAGTATCTGTATGGATTTCATAGAGTTGAATAAATGTGAAAATAAGAAGTATTGCCTTGTCATTGTAGATATGTTTTCCAGATGGGTGGAAGCCTTTCCGACTAAAAATCCAGACACAGCAACTGTGGCCAAAGTCCTTGTTAAAGAAATCATCCCTAGATTCGGCATTCCGGAAAGGATCTACAGTGACAACAGCACACACTTCGTAAACCAGACCATACAACAGTTAAGTAGACATTTTGGTATTTCTTTAAAAAATCATTGTGCGTATCACCCACAATCTGCAGGGCTAGTAGAGAGGCATAATGGGATTTTAAAGAATAAGCTAAGGAAGTTAATAGTAGAAACGCAGAGAAATTGGGTGTACTGTCTGCCCCTGGCACTGTTGAGCATGAGAACTGTTCCGAATGAAAAAGGATTGACTCCTTTTGAAAAGTTATTTGGAAGGGCTTATTATATACCTCAGTGGAAATCTCTCATGCCCACAGACCAGGAATCCGACAGTACACTATCTGAGTACATGCAAAACTTGTTAAATTCTAAACATTTGTTGCAGTCAAATTCTGTTTCAGATAAAGAATGAACCAGACCGTCAGAAATGGTAGTGTCCCCCGGAACTTGGGTTTGGGTGAAGACAGTAAAGAGAAAGAATTGGGCATCACCAAAGTGGGAAGGTCCATATCAAGTGCTTCTGTCGGCACCCACAGCAGTCAAGATAGTGGAGCATGCCTCCTGGATCCACCTGATGCACTGTAAATTAGTAAAGAACTTTGAACTGGACAAAAACCTTGTCTCATGCCAAGAGTAAAAATGATAGAGTCCAGAAGAAACAGGAATGCAGAACAACCCTTTCCTCAGAAGTATTGCATAATCACCCTGTTAACTGTACTAGTGACAATAATCGTTTTGTTGTGGCCATTTCTTTTCCCAGCCACACAGACTGAACTGAATAAACGTGAAGCGTTACTCATTGACTGGCATCCAAACTTTAACACTTACCAAGCAATTAAATATGTGTATGCTGAGACTTTCAATGTTTTGAATTGCTGGATTTGCACAGCTTTGCTGACAGCATATGGGGGGTTATTAATGATTACAGCCCCCATAGGGGTCAATGAGACCTGGGAGAACTTGATTTATGATACCTCAACCATTACATCACAAGATAAAATAGCATTGCACTTGTCTGTTCCACAAAAGGGAACTGTGTGTTTTTATAAAAATGATACTGTTCAGATGGGTTGGAGCAATTGCAATGTTCCTTATAAATGTTACACTAAAGGTAACAAAGTAGATCTTTATTGTAATACAAACTATGATTCATTTCTTGGATTGATGCATAAAACACTTGATGAAGTAAAACATAATTCTGTTCTTTATAAACAACTGTCTATAATAGATAGAAAAATGTTTCATGCAGGGCGAGTGTATATTCATAGCAAAGTTACTACTAAAGTAGAGGATTGTTACTTTGTGTGTGGTAGAAATGCATACAAATGGTTACCTGAGAATTGGTCTGGCAGTAGTTTTTTGGGTTACCTGGTTCCGACCATACGACACAATGCAGTTTTGCCTTGTTAAAAATTCGAAATGTCCAAGAGGTCGTAAAGAAACCTGTAAATCCAGTGGGACAAATCGATGCGCGTTGGAAAGACCATCATTCCATAGGCAAAGGACTGACACATATGGACTTGAGTGATAATGTTATATCGTGGGCAGGCATATTACTGGCATATGGAGCAGTGAAATCGATCTGGGAGCTGAGAAAACTGTCGAAACTTTTCGAAGTAATGAGTAATGCAACTTTTTCCACTCTCGAATTGGTGACTGATGAACTGAATGCTATGAGAACTGTAGTGCTTCAGAACTGCATGGCTCTTGACTTCACGCTAGCGGCGAGAGGTGGTACTTGCACTTTAATCCAAGAAGAATGCTGTTTGTATATTCCTGACCATAAACAGGAGATAGACAATCATCTTGAGGTAATTCAGCAAGTGTTGGCCATGACCAAACCAGGCCCAAACCCACTGACGGACTTTTTCCAGAAATGGTTTGGGGGTGGGGTACCATCCTAATGAACATCCTGATTGCCATTTGTGTAGGCATGCTCCTACTGGGAGTATGTGTTTGTTGTGGCATCCCCTGCATGAAAAGACTGATTAAAGACATTATAGACATGTCAGTTTCTGAAACCTTATGTCAAAGTGCTGAGTTTGAAGAACTGTTAAAAGATTGAAAATGCTTTCATAAGTTTAAACTGAATGACTCTCTTAACTGCAAATCCTGAGTGGAAGAGGTTAGGAGAAGAAAACAAACTGTTTATGCTTATTTTGAAAGTAGAATAAAAGTATTTAAAGGGGGAAATGTCAGAAAAATATGTATTAATGTGTCTATTAGTAATATGGTTAGTGCATTTAGAGCTTGAAAAGAGTTAACACATTTATTCTATTTCACACTGCATAAATCTGTACAAACTGCAGATGCTTTCTGACCTTGTATTGTTAGCTAAAATCTTGCTTGTGCCTTGGAAATTTACTGAGAAGCAGATGATTTCTGCTTATGTTAGGAAAATAATGAATAGAACAATACTACTTGTATGAAGCTTAGACAAGAAGTTCTGTTTGTGCTGTGAGAAAATACACAGCTGTAGAAGCTATAGATAATTAGGACAAAGCCTGTTTGAAAATATGAACTGCAATCAGCATTTGCTTGTATCTGAATTAGAAGAGTACCTTGAAATGTAACACTGTACAATGGAAGCTTGTAAACGAATTAGAGCCCAACAAGGCCAGGTTGTTTTTCTCAAAAGTTTCTCACAAATCTAGTCATGTCAGCAGAAAATCTGAGTAACATCTGCTGTAGAACAATACTGAAAGTTGTGTTTGATTATGTCAGCTACAGAAGGCCATGTCTTGTAAAACAGTATAAGAATAAACGTACTTCCTGTTAGTAGTTAGACAAATCCTTGTATTTGCATGTTTTTGTCTCCTTGCGGCAAGTAAATGAATATACCTTAACTGAACCTTACGTGTATTGGTCTTTGAAGTTTTTTCCTTTGACAATAACTTAGCAATTACTTACAACATATTTACAGATGAAGAACATAGTACATCAGTAGACAACTAGAATCTTTATCCGTTTAGTACATAACAGACATTAACAAATATTACAATAAGAAGTTCCTGCTGTATAATAAGTACTAGGCTTGTGAGCATCTGAGCTTGCTATAATCAATGTTGTTAGTGGAGTGAAAAGAAAGGCAGTGGTCGGATGGGGTGGGTGATTTTAGAGTGGGAGTTGCAAGGGCATAGCCATCATGTTTTTAGATGCACTTTTAGTAAAGTTTTGAAGTGGGTGCATGATGGTACGGAGGTAACTGTGGGTGGGAGGGAATTCCATAATTTGGCTATGGTGCAAGAGAATAGTGCTTCACCAGCAGAGTTAGTGGCTTTAGTGATCTGCAAGTGATTTTTGTTGCTGGATCTTAGTGGTCTGGTGGTGCGATAGGGTTGGAGTAGATTCTGGAGGGATGGGGCATTTAGTGGATGGTTTACTAGTTTGTGGGCGAGTGAGAGTTGATACCATTGAAGGAGATGAGGGAGTTCAAGCCAGCCCAGTTCAGCAAGTGAGAGACAGTGGTGACTACAGTAGGATGCCCCTGTGGTGAATTTGGTGATTTTGTTGTAGCAGGTCTCTAGCTTGTTTAGATCGCATTGCCTCAGGTTGGTATATATTGGAGAGGTATAAAGTAGGGTGGAGATAAGGTCGGAATTTGCGGACTTTTTTTTATGGTCGTGGATATGTGAATGTCAAATTTTAGTTTATTGTCTATTTCCACTCCTAGCAATTTGGTGTGTTCAGTTGGGCATATAGTGGTGTTATCTTTTGCTGTGATGTTAAAGTGAGAGTTGTTTTGAGTATGTTTGGTGGGCTGGAAGATGAGTAGTTTAGTTTTGTTTGGGTTGAGTATTAATTGGGCATCAGATAACCAAGTTTCAACAGAGGAAAAGACTTCCTGTGTGACTTTTTGCAGTTTGGGTAGGGACTGGGCTGAGCAGATGATGGCTGAGTCATCTGCGTATTGTATGCGTGTGCCATGTTTGGTGGCAGAGGCTAGATTATTGGTGAAAACAGAGAAGAGTAGGGGTCCAAGGATGGATCCTTGGGGAACCCCTATGGAGACAGGTAGTTGGGGAGATATGTCATTCTGCCATACAATGGATTGTTGGCGGTCAGACAGGTAACTCTGAAACCAGTTGGTGACTGATTGAGAGAAGGATAAGTTATTCAGGACAGAGATAAGTTGTTTGTGTGGGACCATGTCAGATGCTTTAGATAGGTCTAGGAAAGTAGCAGAGAAGAGATAGCCATTGTTTTTATGCTGAAGGATAGTGTTAGTAAATGAGAGTATGGCAGTGGTGGTGCTATGGTTTGATCGGAAACCATGCTGAGTATTGGAAAGGAGGTTGTTAGTAAGGAGGTAGCCTGAGACCTGAGAGTGTATGCATCTCTCTAGTATTTTGGAGAGTGGAGAGAGAATAGCTATGGGGCAGTAATTGGTTAGTTCTGTGGAGGGTCCGCCTTTGTGGAGGGGAATTATATGTGATACTTTCCACAGTGTGGGAATGTAACTTTCTGACAGAGATCGGTTAATCAATATGGATATTGGGTAGGCCAGATCATCAGCTGCGATTTGTAGGTATTCACTTGGGAGGTTGTCTGCTGCTAATTTGGTGGGCTTAAGTTAAGTTAAGAGTTTTTTTTTATGTTGGAGGTAGGTACATGAGAAAAAGAGAAGGCAGTGGGGAGATTACTAGTTGAAGGCGTGGGTTGGAGGGGAGGGGGGTTGTGTTGTTTAGCTAGTGATAATATGGTTTGTGTGAAGTGTGTGTTGAATGAGGTAGCAATATTTTCGGAGGAGTGCTGGATGTTAGGAAGAGGGGTACTGACTTTACCTGGGTGGAGGATGGAGTTTATGGAGGACCAGAATTGTTTGGGGCTGTGTTGGGAGGAGTCTAGGGCAGACTGGTAGTATTGGAATTTGTCCTGTTTTATTAGCTTTTTGACTCTATTGCATAGTTCTAGGAATTTCTGTCTAGTTGAGGGGGTTTTGGTTTTGCACCAGTGCTCCCAGGTTTTTTCCCTGTTTTTCATTTCTGACTTAGTGGTTTTCTGTAGCCATGGGGAGGGTTGTGCTTTGGTTCTGGAAAGTCTTCTGGGGGCATGGTAATTAAAGATGCTCAGGAAGGTAGTATTAAAAAATTCAACTGCGTCATCAAGTCTGAGGTGCTTTAGAGGATGCCAGTTACATTCTTTGAGGGATGAGATGAATGTGAGTGGGTTAAATTTTAGTTTTTTACGTATTTGACGGTAGATGACAGGTTTAGCTTGGTATAGGTATTTTTTGAGTAGGAATGTTGGGGAGTGATCACTGAGGCTATCTGATAAGCAGCCTGTTATATATGACTGAGGGCTCTTACTGACTAGTATCCAATCGAGGGTAGTGTGCTTGCTGGAGTTTTTATTTATCCTGGATGGAGACTGGACTAGTTGGGTGAAGCCATGAAGGTTTACATGATGGGTTGGATGGCTGCCAGAACAGGATTGCCAGTCAATATTGAAATCACCTAAAATGATAGCTTCTTGGAGGAGATGGTGGGTAGACCAGCTGGGGAGGTTTTCTAGTGGAGGGATGTTTTGGCCAGGTGGGAAGTAGCATCCAATTATGTTGATGGTTTTGTTTTGGTTTATTTTGAGGTTGGTATATATTATTTCTTCATTGCCTATTTGTGCAGCTGATGATTTTAAGATCTGGATGTTTATATGCTGTTTAAATATTATAGCTACACCGCCTTCTTTCTTGTTTAGCCGGTGTACTCTTAGTATGCCGTAACCTGTAGGGAGTATTTGCTTACTGGTAATGTGAGGTTTTAGCAAGGTTTCTGTCAGGATGACTAAATCTGGGGAGTACAAGTCTATGATGGCATTGAGTTTATGGACTTTGTTGGATATACTTCTAATATTTAGGCTTAGTAGAAGGAAGTCACTTGGCTTTCTAATGGCTGTAATATAGGAGAAGTTGTATTTTCTAGTCTGATTATGAGGATTGGGGTTGGAGATGGTAGGGTCAGGGTTGGGGTGGATGTCTCCACATAGGGCTAGTTTTGATATGCATGAGGTTATTAGTTTTCTCAGTTTTTGAAGTTGTTTGTTTATAAGGGAAACTTTATGATTGTGCTCTGTGGCTAATAGGTATGGTGGGAGGGTTACTATGTTAATTTGTAGGGATGCTTTATGTATGAGTAATATAGTTGGTAGTTGGTAGAATATGTGGGGCGTACATAGGGATGGTTCTTGAGTTGGTGGGAGGGGAGCTGAGTGAGGGTGAGACATGAGTGGTGGTGTGAGTAGTAGTACAGTGGTAGTGGTTGAGTGGGGGAATGACGGAGCTTTGGTAGGATGTAAGATATGCAAAGAGAGTGCATGCACTGAGCAAAGGTAATGTATGCTTGTACATGTTAGTTGAGGAGGTGTGATAGTAGTGGGAAGATGGAGGAGGTAGTGTTGGGTTAGCACTGTGGTTGGCTATTGGAAAGATGGGAGGGGTTTGAGAGTGTAATAAAGGTAGGACCACTGGGGGCAGGAGGAAATAGGGGGCAGGGTGGGGAACGAAGCAGGTAGAAACCCTGTTAGTTGCTCTTATGAGGGGGCTGGAAACAATCAGGTAACATAGTTAACTAATAAATGAACATATGATAGTGACAAGGGTGGTTGTAGTTTTAAAAATGGTGCCTGCCACAGGTAATATTTATTACCTTTGGGATTGTCTGAAGATAATAAACAGAGAAGGGGGAGGGGAGAACAAGGGTGTGAGCAGGCTGTTCTTTGTACTGCTGCTAATGAGCCAAAGCAAAGACAAGTTTGTGTTTAAGAAACAATCACAATTGACCAAGGACTGCTCTGAAACTGTAAGACATTTCTTAACCATTTCTCAGGTGGAAAAAACAGGATAACCTTGTATCAGTAGGCTACTGTGGTTTCAGTTTAAATTAACAAACACAGTATCGATCAGTTATGGATTTGCTAACAGAAGGGAATAAGAGAGAAAGTGGAAGGTGTGTGTGTGTGTGTGTGTGTGTGTGTGTGTGTGTGTGTGTGTGTGTGTGTGTGTGTGTGTGTGTGTGTGTGTGTGGGTGTGTGTGTGGTGGGGGGGGGGTTGCTTACAAGCCAAAGTGGAGTGCTCTCCAGGGGAAAATGAATATTGGCTCAAACAGGTAGACACATACTCAAAGTTAACTTTAGCTATTTGCAGACAGTTCAGACCTGGACTGCGCTTTTCTTATAAGAATGATAAAGGTGGTACCGCAGTTGAATACTTAAGAGTGGTGTTAGGTCTAGAAAGAAGAGTACAGAGAGGTGTAAGCACTTTTGAGATGGTAAAGGTATATTATAAATATTACAAAAAACAAACTGAGCAAATAGCTACTGTATGCAGGAAAATATGTCTTGAACCAAGTACTAGTATATGCAGATACTGAGTCAATTGGAAAAACATCTGTTAGAAGAAACCTCAGACAGTTATGCATATATGGCTATTGCTGTAACTGTATAATATATATATATATATATATATATATATATATATATATATATATATATATATATATGTATGTGTGTGTGTTGTGCAGACATCACTGACATATATATATATATATATATATATATATATATATATATATATATATATATATATATATATATATATATATATATATAGATATATATATATATATATATATATTAGTTTGTAACAGTAATACATCTGTAGGCTGGAATGTGTTGGTTCGCAAACTACAGTACATTACAATGTACTGTACATATGTTCACAAGGCCACTGTCCCATTTGTGATCATTACAGTGAAATGCATATGGTATAAGGTTTAGTCTCAGGACCATGAAAGGTGTGTACACCTCGGATGGCTTAGTGGTACGTCCCATGCCTGTAGTGTGCATGGTCCAGGGTTCAACACCTGTGATGCTTTAGGAATATTTTTACTGCAGAGTAAGGCTCATTTACCCCGTTGTAAGCATGTTTAACAGTGGTTGTGTGACATTATAGCAGTGGTTAAACACAGTTAAAGAAACGTTGTGATGTATAACCCATGCGTGCAAACACGGCCACATCCGCTAACTACTCTGGATATATACCTGTCAGTGACATAACATCTCACTATGTGCTGTCATGACATTACATTCTCTTTTGGCTGTACTCTCCTGCACACATGGGTTTATATGGGTGATTCGAATGTTTATTATACAGACGATTACTACCTATATTTGCAAGCTGTGGTTAAGGTATACTTTTGCACATGATAAACATCCCTGCCTTTATCGGGATTGTAACCTCGAATGCACAGATACTATGTGGATGCTGTAACCATTACACTGTTGACATTAACATTGCTTCCACCTATTTCCTATTTAGATGATTTCTATGCATAAGCTAGGCTAAGCAAAGGGCGGTAGCCCCCTAACTCACTGAGCTTCATGTACTCATGACATAACAACATATAACAAATGTACTGTGAGACAATACATTACATTCCTAACTACATCAGGCATAGCCCTCACTGACACACTTCAAGGGAAACCTTGTTGTGTGAATGGGTAACAGACTATACACCCCTGGGATCATGTATCCCAGAACCATACAGCCAGGGGTGGGGGAGCCTGTCCAGTTTGACAGCTGCAAGACCTGTTGGGGGAATTGAATGGTGATGAATTGCCACATTAACATGCCCTCTTTGCATCACTAAGTGCCCCTATCACCCTCCACAACCCCAGTCTTCCACAGCTTCCTGCAACTTTGCCTGGAATTGCTTCATTGGCTATGCTTGACAGAGGCTCAGCTATTTCATCAGTGGTATGGGGAAGGCAACCACACTGTTGCTATGCTTCTAAGTGCCCTTGGGTAGATAGATAGTAAGCTATCTGTGCACCTCTAACGTGCAGGCCATCACAGCCATAACATGCAAATAGACAGAAATTCAGATCACAATATACAGTGTAAACTCACCATGTAGTCAGGGAACAGTTGAGTACAGCACGAACATACAGAACACTGATACTTAGTCACTCCAAATGCCTATCTCGGAAGCTAGAAGACTTGTATAAGGTTAAGGCTTTCTATTGCTTACCACTAGGTTACCTACAGGGGAGATGACAATCAAGCACAGATGAGGAACATGCATGCAATGATGCCATACTGGCCTATGTGTCTGCCTGCCCCCATAGTGCCCTATGTAGGAGAGTTCCAAAGGAGAATACCAGCTCCATAACAGCACAATAGCAGATTCAATGTGGTTTATGCTACTCAACACCAGGGGTTGAGATCACAACATGCATACACTCACAGCACTCCTCAGGATGGACAACATCAACATCTGTAAATCTGAAATCTGTCTTAAGGCTCCTGATAGCACACCAGCACTACCAGACTACAACCCATATCACACATTTCAGCCACGGAACATGGACTGACAGACATGGAGGGGCTGTATCCATATTCATCAGGGATACCTACACCTCCAGGTTAGTGGGGCAGCATGATACCTCTGTGATCATCCATGTGTAGCCAACATCAGCCACAACAACAATGTTGAATGTGGCCTGCTATGGATCACCCTCCATGACCCAGGACCTCCACTCCACCTACCTGGAGACAGTGGAGAACATGACAGTCCTAACACACACCCTGGCATTGGTCGATATCAGCTACCATACCATTAACTGGGACACGTACTCTTGTACTCACTTCCGAGACCAGCACTTCCTGGAATGTATCACCTCATATGCCCTGTATCAGGTGGTAACCTCCCTAACATGGGGTGGAAGCTACTAGATGTTGTCATCAACAGCATGGGCAACAGATGCACCACAGTGGAGGTTTACCGGTCACTGGTTAGATCTGACCATGAACTATTCACTGGTTCCACACCCTAGCATCTCCCCCACCCATGAATACCACAGTGTATACCTTTCCTACAGCTAAATTTACACTACTAGTGACAGGGTGGGGGGTTTCACAGCCCCCATGCTAAAGGAAAACACTGCTCTAGATACAGACAAATTTACAAATGCAGTGTATAAGCACCTACATGGATGTATGGATCATGCCATCACTGGTAAGCCAAGACTCACTCTTCCTAGACAAGGACACCAGTCTGGTGGACCTATGCAATAAACAGGCTATATTACAGATGTAGAACAGTGTTCCAGACATACAGCAAATCCCACGAAGGGCTGACATCCATGACCACTATTAGTATGATACATAGGTCCCTCATGACATCATCCAAGGCTAACATCAGCAGGAGAATACGCAAAGATTCAAAAAATAACCACAAAGCCTTCTTTGGCTATGTCATGTATCTATGTGGTGACACACAAATTTGCACTGTGCAAGTGAAATATAGTGCAGAATATGCTGACCCTGCTGATATCACCAACATCCTTGCAGATACATGCGGTGCATACTTCACCCACTAAAGAGCCCACAACACTATCCGTAAGGTACAGTATCCCAACCATCAGAGACAAACATGTGGAAATGGCCCTCTCTAACAGCAGAACACAGCATCAGTGGAGGCAGATGTTGACCCAGACTGCATCTTGCAAACTGTACATGACAACCTGCCCCCACCTAATTATGCATTCTTACCTCAGCCTCTCCACAGGCTACATGCCCATACAATGGCATGTGGCAACGGTTATACCACACCATCACGGGGAAATCACAACTGACCATGGTAACTACCACCCCATAAGCCTGACTAGCCTGGTCTGCAATGGTATGGTTAGCATCCTCATGGCACTTATTAACAATGACATTGGTAACCTTCGGACACGTGACCCAACCCAGGTCAGCTTGGTTGACTGCAGTTCATGCCTACTGAACCTGTTTTATGTCTTACATACAGTCACCAAGACGTTAGATGACAGGGGAGGTGGTTCGCACATACTACCTGGACCTCACCAAGGCTTTTGATACCATGCCCCACTCAGGTATTATTGATAAACACTCCAGCCTGTACATTCACCCATACATCATAGGTTGAGTTGCTAACAGGCTTACACATACACAACCCACATGGTACGACTAGTGGTCTCCAGGTCCAACTCTTGAACAGTCACAACTGGTGTCCCACAGGACTCAGTCCTGGGAGCCCTACTGTTTGGCATATACGTCTCAGATGTACAAGCAAACACAGGTGGACTACGGCAGAACATGTTTGGTAATGACTGCAAACTGGGAGCCATGACTGATAGTCCAGCTGACATGGACATCCCTCAGGGGGCCTCACAGACATCACAAGGTGCCACTGACCTGGCCTACAGCCAAGTGCCACTAACTGCATGGTCATTCCATTGTGGAATTGGCACCCACATATTAACACATGACAGGCAGCCACTGTAATACAGACAAGGTAATGGGGTATCTGGGGACTAAGGTATATAGTGATCACCCCTGTGACAATCATATCTCCACAGTGGTTAGGACATCCTTCTATGTAGGCCATCTGACTACTAAAGGATTCCCATCTAGACATACTGTGGTTATAGTGCCCCTTTACTCATCACTCATCAGTCCCATCATAGAGTATAATAATCCATGTGGGATGTACCTCAGACACGTCCAACAGCTGGGGGGTCCACGAATGTACCTCACCAAAGGGAATAATGGCCTCCAACATATGGCCTATGTAGCCAGACTGGATACACTCCTGCTTTACTCAGTGGCATCTTGTTTACCCAGAGATGATCTCCGCTGACCAAAACAGCCATGTCGAATTCTGGTTTGATGGATATGCTCCACCTATGGGAATCCATGTCACAGTGAGCCACACACTGTAGTGAGCTGACCTTGCCACAACAATAACCGGAAGATGCTGGAGGGACAGCTTCCTGTCACAGACACTCCCCGCACTTCGGAACAACATCCCTATCTACATTTTACAGAGCCCCTCACTAACACTCTGCAAGAGGGACCTTGAAGGGTTGATGGGAAATGGTAGATGCACCCCAGGGATCCCGCCATTGGCTCTGCTCCACAAAGGGATGGTTAATGACTCAATGGGGTGGCAAACGCTGACACATTTTGGCTGGACTTATGAATGGTCTGTGGCAGTTGGCCAAGTACCTACCTATGAATCTATACATACAGTATCTTCATATGCTGATAGCTTAGCTTACTGTTCAGGTGTTGACTTATCCTGTGCCACTGGCTTTTGTGTGTACAATAGTTGAGGGCTATACATGACAATTTACCGGTAGTCTTGTGTGTGTGCCATCCATTCTTACTGTGTGTGCAGGTGGAGAAGGGTGTCAGTCCCTAGGTGCCTACACTGTCAGTGTGTGTGCTATAGGTTCCCTCTTTGCCAAGGCATGGGCATAATGGGCATGCCTCCATCTGCCTACTGGGGCTGGCTCAGGGTGTTCATGATCTGAGTACCTCTGTGCCTCTGGGGTCCTTGGCAATGGTGGTGGGCTGTGAGGTCCTTCACCATTCTGCCCCTGCTGCAGCTGTTTCCACATGACCATATTGTGTAGCATGGCACACGCTATGAAGATATGGGCACATGTGCCTAGAGAGTACTGCAAGGCTCCACCAGATATGTCCAAGCAACAGAACCGTGATTTCAGCATCCCAAACACACGCTCTATGATGATTCTGGTTTGTGCGTGTGCCTCATTATGGCATTCCTGCATGGCTGTGTGTGCATTTCTGATGGGAGTCGTCATCCATGGTTCCAGTGCATAGCCAGCATCCTCCACCAGGGGGCCATTTGGAATGTCCCCCCTGGCAAATAACCAATACAGCTGTGAGGCATGCCAGATGTGGGAGTCGTGATAGCTTCCAGGGCTGCCAGCACACACGTCCATGATAATACCATGGGCATTGCACATGACCTGGCAGTTGATGGAGGGGTATCTCTTGCAGTTTATGTAGCGCCTTCCCTGCTCACTGGGTGGTGACTTGATGTGTATGTGCGTGCAGTCTATTGCACCCAGTACCTCCGGGTATTCTGCCACATGGTGGAAGAGACACATATTGCTGGCCAACTCCTCCTGCACTCAGGAGAAGTATATGTGCTCATTGGCATGTTGTAACACGGCATCCAGGAACTGGTGTAGTATCCTGGATGCTGATGCCTGTGAGATCCCCATGATATCCCCAGTTGGTCTTTGAAGTACCTGTAGCTAGTATTCTCAGGCTTACGCATACCTTCGTATCCACTGGGATGGGTTCCCCTCTGTTATTTCTGGCTGTGAGGCGTGGCCGGCACAGCTCCACAAGTTGCTGTAGGGTGTCCCTGTCCACCCTGTAATGCTCTACTATTCCCAGATCATGTTACCCCTGGTAGGTTAGCCTGGGTCTGAACACTCTCCTCCTCCTCTGGTGCCTGCGGTGGTTGTGTGCATCATCCTCCACACCACCTTCAGTCTCCAACACATGCTGATGGATCAAAGCTATGGCAGCCCCTAACATGTACATAATAAAAGTTCCCCATCTGTATGCACCACTGGTGTAGAGTGTATGGGAATACACAAATGTGTGTGAGGTGCTTTCAAACTTTATAGTATTGTGCTATGGATGCTGCTGATGTAAGTGGGTGTGTATGAACTATTCCAGCTGCTGTGTGTCTTAATTATGGGCTTTGCAATGAGTACTGCAAGTGTGGGGCCTTTACTGTGGAGCTCTACTTGCCTGCCTTGATTACTCTGTTGCCCTTTAATTCACTTTTAGACCTGGATCCCCTCCCATTATCAGGAATGCATCCACCTGCCGTCTTTCTTGTTTTGTACTTTCCCTACCCAGTCATGGCGAATTGTGCCTTGTAGCTGATATACTGCATATCACCTTTGTTCTGCTTTGACACTTTGCTGTTTTCTTTGCAGTACAGCCCCTCCCCTTCCCTGTTCTGCAGGTAGCTGCTTGCAGCCTTGTTAGCTGTTGTCAATGACCCACTGTAGGCTCCTAGGTGTTAATTAGATATTTGTACTCCAATTTCACTGCTGCAGCATTTCCTTATTTCTTTCCTATATCCTTCCTGTTTCAGTTGCAATGCGCGACTCGCATCTCCGTTCACATGCATACTCAGTTACCTTGTGTAGTCTCCACTAAGCATAGCTATGGAAAATTCGACACACCTCTATCCTGCAGCTTTGCCTAGCTAAGGGCAGACTGGTTTAACAATGCTCCAATGTGCTTCAAGCAATGGTGACACACCCCTCTCTTGATGTCATCTTTATATCAAGGGCTCACCTCGGTGTTATAATGCTACGCTGTTTTGTGCATCCTTACACCAGCGGGAAATCTGCGATTCACTATTACTCCTCTCATTTGCATGGCATTACCTACTATTTCCTAGCTACTATGCATAACACTGTCACTGCCCCTTAGCAACCCTTGCGCCATGAGTATGGTGTATCATGCCTGCCATTGACTATTATGGGGAAATCATGATATGTGTTTTATTGCAGTTTTATTCTATATTTTTATATAGTCCTTGTGATCCCCTTTGCGCACCGCTGCCCTGCGCTTCCACTTCGCGATAGTGCGACTATATATATTTAATGTTAATTTTATATTTTGTAAATTTTTTTATGCCAATGGCTATATATTTAGCATTTGGCATATATTAACATTATAATACATGTGTTTGGTCGGCTGTCATGGCCGATTTTATGTTTGCAAAAATATAAACCGTTTTCTATGGTTTACATTTCACCTTGCTTACACTATGCCTGCACCACTTCCTGAATTGCTACATACGTTCATTTGCATGCTACGCTGCTGCACATGGGGTAATTAGCATACAAGGCTCAGGAGTTGTGCGGGCATAGCCTATGCAGGTAGTGCATGTGGAATCAGCTTGTACCTGAATCACTCGGCAGCCATATTTGGTGTTAGATTGCCAACGCTACGCCTGCACCTGGCGCAAGCTTCATGAATCCCGGGGTTTGTTCTCAAAACGTACAAATGTACAAGGTTATGCAAGCTGTACTTATATTATTTCCACTTATATAGAACATTTTAACTTACATTTTACTGTTAATGATATGTTAAATATTATAAAAAATTGGCTTCAGTTTTAATGATGTTTTAAGATAGATATGCTATGTCTGAAAATCTAAGTTTTGCCACATGTGACTTTAAAGTTGTGTAAAATGGAAAGCACAATAATATAATAAGAAAGGGCATTATACAGTACAAACAAGACCTTTTTGTTTATATGGCTTATAAATAAATATCAAAAATTAATTTTAAATAAAAATAGATATCTAACAGATAGGAACCATTACCCAGTGTGATGAATTTATGAAAATAGTCAAATCATACCTCTCAAACTCTTAAACCAAAAAATCTGGACAAAGCCACAAATTATAGGGGTCAAAGGCCCAAAAATATGGACACTTTTTAAATGTTACTCTTACATCCTCAGAAAGTTGATAGACTAATAGGTTTTGCATTAGTATGAATTTTCTGAAGGATATGAAGTCTGAAACAAGCATTTGCCATTATGTTCTGACTTTAGTCCTGAATTATTTGCCAGTAAACCACAATTTTATGAGAAACAGGCCAAAAATATGAAGCAAAAATCTGAACATTCTCTGAAAATCTGGACAGTTGAGATGTATGAGTCAAATTTCGTAACACATTGACTTATACTGCATTTTAGAAACTGTCTTGCATTTCTATATTCTGTGCAACAGACTATATGCAATAACTGGAAATATCTTACAGAGAGGTGCATTGCATACCACTATTGCTTCCCTCTCAGATGATATAATATGATACTTAAAATTATCACCATTATAGGTTCATAGGTATATACTAGGCAAAAGGCCTCCAGGGCATTTATAAGCTTGGCTCTACCACTCATTGTGTCTCTATATAACATGGTCATCTATTTGGAGGGGTATACTAATTAGGAAGTTTCTAAGGGTTTTGTAGGGGGTGCTGTATGTTAGTTAGGATATATTTACTGTCTACCTTTGTCTGTCAGAGACATGGGGCCAGACCAGGGGTGAATGTCCAATTTACCATCCAATGATGAAGGTTATGCTTGAATAGAGTTAGGGATGAATTCTGTTTCACATGGATGGAGAGCCTATTCCAGAGTGTGGTGATCCTTTGAGGCACATATCTGATTTATCAAGCAAAATTTAAATCCTTAGAGATAGGGTTTATTGTGATGTCCATTATGCAGATGCACAAAAGGTTCACCAGGGCTGGATCTGAAGATGCCTTATATGCCAGGTATTGATCATCTTAACCTGTTGGAGACTTTGTGTAGTGGTAAGGCTTTAAATCAATCTGTACAGGACAATGTGTTTATACCCTGGATTCTTTTGGTGAGGAACCTTTGTGGGCTTTACAACTTTGCATATGCCTGATCAGGAACATGCCAAATGGGGCATTCTACTCAATGATGGGTCTGGTAAGGGCCAAGGAAAGTCACACTATAATGTCTTGGACCTGGATGACATGCCTTTAAATATAAGTTGGGACCACATAGAATGATTTTCTTACTACCTTGGTCACATGGTAGTCATGGGCCATATTACGGTCTAAATATGTTTCCAGATCCCTAACTACTGGGTTAATTCTTAGGGGTGTGTTATCAATGGAGTAATTAACCTGGATGGACATTTTTGCAAAAGGCACTATAATACACTTCTTGGCAGTGAGTTTTAATCTGTGGCTTTGACACCAGTCATTTGTCTATGTTAGAGCCTCTTGCAAGATGTTATTGTCATGGGAGGACTCTATGATAGCTCCCAATTTCCAGTCATCTGAGAATTTGGTGACCCAAAGGCCTTTGACATTAGCCATGACCGCTGAGAAGTAAATGCCAAGCAAGAGTGGGTTCAGCAAGGATTCTTGAGTTACCCCTCTGATGACTATTCTCTTAGTGGAGATGGTGTCACCAATCCTGACTTCTGGGGTCCTATCTGTAATATAGCTGGTAATCCACTAAGTTATGCATGGGTTTATACCTAGTTCAGTAACACTTTCCAAAATACCTAAGTGGAGTATTCTCTTGAATACCTCAGGCAGGTCTAGATAGGTGTTATGCACAATTTTCACCTCATACATTGCCTTGGTGACCGTCTTAAAGAACTATACCAGATTAACTATGCATTACCTTCTCTTTACTAAACCAAACTGGGCTGGGTCCAGTGTCTGGAGCTGCCTATATCTTTGTTGACCATTTCTATGATAATTCATTCCATGGCTTTACATATTAGACTAGTGAGACCAGTGTGTGAAGTTTCCATGGTCGGTTGATGATCCACCCTTGTGAAGAGGGATAATCATTGCAGTCTTCCATTTGCATGGTATGTGTTTTGAGACTATAGTTGAAAAATTACTTAAGTGGTCCTAAAAGGGTGTGATTCAAGATAGTTAGGATGCAAACCGGCATATTGTTGAGGCCAACTGAGGCAATATTTTTGGCCTTAGTGAGTGTCACAATGACCAGCTCCCTGCTATTAGTTAGGGGGTTATGCAACTAGGTATTTCACATGGGTTTCAGGTGGGAGTCAGGGGTGAAGTTAAAGCTCAGTTTTTCATCCAGTGGGTTCACTATGTTACCATGCTCAGTGAAGAAGGTACCATTTACCACCAGTTCAGCACACTACTGTGTGCTACCTTTAGGGTTTCGGACATAGTTGTAGAAGGCGTTGTGATTGCCTTTAGCCTGTGAGGTTACTTTGACCTCATAATTGGTGTTTGCTGGACTTAATTCAGGGTTAATGAGGTGCATCAGCTCCACTTACTAATGAAACAATCAAAAGAGTTAAAGGAGGAGGAGGAGTACATTGTTGATAATCCCTTATTCACAGTAAACCACAAAACAATAAGCTGTACTGTCTCATTCTACAGCTTCATAGTCCTGTAACTGCATTGTCTGGTGGACACTTCATCTACTAATCCATTATACTTTTGGTGTAGGCATGACTTAACTGGAGCCAATGATGTTGTGACATCTTCTACAATCTTCTTAAATTAAGGTACCAAGTCAAAAGAGGGTAGTTATAAACAGACCTTTTGACTGCATATACGTATGTTTGTAAGGGTATGTCTTTTCTGGATAGGATATCAAGGGGCAGCTTTAATTTGGAGACAGTCCCATTAGTAGATGTGAGGGTTGCATCTTTATCGTTTGTAGCTAAAGTCGCCCTATTGCCCTCAAGTTTCTGTAATTTCTATAATACTTTAGATGTAAATTCAAATTGTTTTTCTAAACTGTAGAAGAGAGTATGTTGAAGTAATTGTGTGTGAAGTACCTGAGATAAAAATCAGCACCTCAGATATTCTTGATAGGTGAGGAGGGACCAGTTCTATGAAGCAGAAGAATTTACCAGTCTTTGGATCTTATTTAAAAGGGTGGTTGGGATCAGGAGACTGACAAGGAAATGAGTGCAGTGTTGGTAGTACTGAAGATATTTTACCAAACTGGAGTGGTGAAGTGCAAACTAAGTCATACAGTGATGATCTTGTTGATTACTCGATCTATGTCTCTATGATAACCATAGTTTAATAGATAATGTCTGGGTACAATCAAATATTCAACTGATGAGACTCCTTCAGATGGCTGCTGGAAGGATATTGCAGAGATACTGGCCTGTTTAGACATTCTGGACACTTTTTTGGGATGTATTCAAGGTGACTACTAAAGAGAGTATTCCAGGTGCAAAACACTTGGAGGATGCTACAGGCCAGGTATATGACAAGTTGAAGAAGCTGTATTTGTCAGCCTGCAAAACAGGAATGTCAGCCATTTCATTCCAAACAGACACATACTGGATACCCTTATAATGACACCAGTTGCATAGCCAATTATTGAAGCCAATTATCTTGTCTTTTTCATTCTGAGTGATGGCAAAATACCACTCAAGACCAGTGTTGTTACTGCCTCAGACACATGCATACCAAGCTTAATCATTTCCATCTGATTGTCCCTTTGGGTACTGTGCCTATATTCATTCACCCCCACATGTACCATTATCAGGTCATGATCGTATTTGTCAGAATGAAGGAATCTAAGAGTCGTCATTACATCCTGGATTCTGGATCCAGAAAGACAGCTGTCACCCTTTTCTTATCCAGCCTGATGAGAGTAGTGTCTATTTGTCTGACAATAAAGTCGCCTATTACTAAAACATTGATATGATCATTCAGAAATGTCAGCACTGGATACACATCCTGAGCAGATACAAAGAATAAATAAATTATAAAAATGTATTTTAGCTCACAAAGCTAAGGGTGAAGCTAGGCTTACTCTTTCTACTCTAAAGAGTACAATTTTTTCTGAACATTTTAGAAACATTGGGGCTTTATCAATCCATATTAATTCTATAACCAGCTAGTTTAATTCCTCTAAAAATGTGTATTGGTTGCTTACAGAGAGAACTGCAAATCTAAAAAACAGTACCTCTAATAGTTTTTGAATGTGGGTTGGGGGTAACAGCTTGAGTGATATGACAATGTTTAAATGCCAGGTAGATTGGGGGATAGTAATAAGCATCTATGAGTACAAAATGAAATTCACTGGCTATACCCCTGGCTGCTCACAGATATAGAATCTATACCTCTGTATTTTTTATACTTGCAGTAGCTCCTGTAACCTGCCTTGTACAGCAATAATGTCAAAACCAAGAGCCACAATCCTGCATATGTTGACCATTGGTAATGTAATGTTCAGTGCCAGTAGCAGGTGATACTTTTATTTGATAGTTTACTCATTTTTCTACATATATAAAATTGATGGCAGGCTACATTGCTGTTTAAAACCACAGCAATCAAAATGTATCTACTTATGCAGAAGGTAACCCCCCCCATAACATTTAGTTACTATTCTAAGGCAGACTAACTAATACTAAAGTAGTAACTAGTCAAATTTAAGCCCCCCCCCAAAACCCTGAGAATACAGCTACCTATGCAAATATGTTCAATATGTGCAATTATGTCAATAAATGCATAAGCCAAAAACTAATTCAAAAACCAAACTACCCTGGTGGAATCCAAACATAAATAGGTAGTATAACAAAAGAAAAATGCCAAGATTATGAAGTAGAACAATCAGCACGGATAAAAATGCTCATATCAATTTAAATAAAGAACTATGAGTGCAAATTGTCTACTAAAGCTAAATTTGAGGTAATGATAACCTCCCAGATAAAGGACAATAAAAGGCTTTCTTTAGTTATGTCTGAAACCTCAAAGGCAGCACACAGCAGTATGTGCAAAATTGATTATAAATGGAGCTGCCTACGTGGAGCTGCAAGACATAGAAAACCTGCAGGCCTACAGTTTCAGGTCCAATTTTACACCGTCTTCCCATGCTACCACCAAGAAATACCATCAGACAATACCCACCCAACTATCAGTTGGGAGCAGGTCCTATATGCGCTCTCAAGGGCTAATAACACTGCACTGATGTGTCCTGATAATATTTCAGGATGCTTGTTAAATAGCCTGAGTTATGAACTTTCTGGACCAGTAGAATCACTGTGTAACTATAGCCTCCAGACAGGCTTTGTGCATTTAAATGAGGACCTGTAACAGTCATCCCTCTGCACAAGTGGGAGGAGACCACAACCCCAAAGGGCCCAGTCACTAGCAGAGTGCAGTGAGATCATGCATACTTATATATTATTAGTAAAGATTGTGGAAAGGAGTTTACATATAAAAAGGGAAAAATAAAAAACAGAAATTGATTTTATATTATTTTGGGTTCCCTTGAAAGAGAAAAATGGGGTCCAATATGCAACTGGTTTCTCAGGCCATGCAGTGATAGAGTCAGACACATTGAAAGATAAAGATACTATATAAATAGGAAAATGTTTACAAAGATTAAACAGTAGTTTAATGAAGGATATTAAATAGTAATTTAATTAAGGAAAACTTATTTCTGGAAAGGAAAACAGAATTAAACTAGGAGTATATAAATATGAAGCTGTGTTATACTATTTGGTCTGAATGGTGGGTAGTACGTAAGTAGACATTTTGGAATTAATATTTAATAATGCAAAATGTGAAATAAAGCTGATAAAACATACGGTAACAGTTATGTAACTATGCAGAAAGCTAAACTGCTATGCACATCATTATCGATCATGAGATGTATGAGGAAAATACAAAAAAAGTAAGGATGTATATGAAGAAATTGGTAGTGAGAGGTAGCAAAGAAGAGCTGAATCCATTGAATCCATTGTTAGTACTATAAAAAAAGAAGAAATTGTGATGCATAGTTTAAAAGGGAAGACGTGCAGAAAGTAACACAACATATTAAAAGAGTGGAATCATTCAAGTTTTTATATGACGAGGACCATATCCTGGAGGTTGGAGAATGGAGGGAGTTGAAAGCCTGCCTGAAAAAGTAAAAAGAGAAATAGACCAAAAATATATATTTGAATGATCTAAAAGTAATATTTAAATAGTTTTTGTGTAAAACCACACCTGGTATAGCTGTGTTAGTTATGATTTTTGCAAAATGATATCAATAGAACAAAATGATTTCGTTCTAAAGGACTGAATGAATGAATGATATTCCCCCGGATTCACGAAACCTCCGTGTAAGACTTAATATGGCTGCAGTTGAACGGTATGATGTCAGCGTGCCATGAATATTCATGAGGGCACGCTGACTCAACAGTAACTCTTACACAGACTGAGTAGGAAAGCAGGAGGCGTGTCCGACTGCCGAGCAGTCTAAATGCCCATGCCCCTGCAAGGTTTTAAAAAGCATAATGTCAACACCCAAGATCGAGTTCGCTCAAATGTACTTGCAGCCAACACCACACTTCCTGACACTGTAAACCCCCATCACACTTATATAAATTAAATATTTTATTTTTTTTTTAAATCCACGATATAGCTGCCTGTATTTGCGCGTGTGTGCGTGAGTGTGCCCATTGCTTAGCTGTAGTTAGCAATTCCGGCATGGAAGAGCATAAGAAAGAATGTTTATGCAAATCGCACCAAATTGCAAAAGTGTAATGGTAGAGCGTATGTACAAAGAGGAGGCATTCACGGTTCAAGTCCCACCACTCCCCTTTGTATTTATGTTGTAAATCAGTATATGAAATAATACCAGACATATATGATTAAAATATTAGTAAAAGCAGTGAAATGGCCAATGTATCAGTGAACAAAATATATATTTTTAAAGGATCCAGATATATAATAGCCTGCCGTTAAGCAGCGCTTTACCCAGCTAAACAGAGGTGGCCAAAGTTTAAAAGTGCTTTACCCAGCGCAATACAGGTGCCTATAGCTTAATAGTGCTTTACCCAGCACAATAGAGTTGGCCAAAGTTTAAATGCGCTTTACCCATTGCAATGTGTTTGCGCAGACGTGTGCACCATGCCAATCAGGGCACCGTAGGGCACCGGGGAGCAACGTAGAGCTAAGTTGCTTAAACACAGCCACACCCCCTAGACTCTCTAGACAGTATTAAAATAAAAGAATAACAAGGTTCGAACCCAGGACCCTGTGCATCATAATCAAAGTACAGAACCACTAAGCCATGACAGCTTAGAAGAAACTGCTACTGTCAGCATACATATACTTAGAAATTGTAGATTAACCATTACTAAGCATGTCTGCAGTCAGCCTAGAATTCTCAAAAATGGCCAATCACAAAAAAGTGCAGGAAATATGGCATATTTAAGCCCCATGGGTGGGAATACTCACCATAACTGATTGTAGCTCACATTTGCAGTCAGAATGGCAGGTGCAGGAGAGGGTTCATGCTTCCAAGTGCAGCATTGGGACATTGAGGAGTCGAAATACATGGTTTGGCTCCTTGTCCACCGTCATGAGTCCAGACTCCTGCAGGGCCAGTTCCAAGGGAAGGAGTACAAGGCTGAGGCTTGGAACCGGTTAGCTCTTGACCTCACCAGTGCCACAGGCTTTCCTCACACTGATGAGCAGGTCCGTCACCACCATGCAGACCTGAAGAGACGGAATGAGGACTGCCTGAACCAATGGATACAGGAGGCCCGTGGGATGCAGGATTCCCCACGACTGGGTAAGTAGCCATAGAATGCAGTATGTAAGAATTGATAATTGATTCTGTATAACGGATAAGTATGTCTCAATATCCCTTCATTTACTTCACAGCTGCAGGTGACCATTCTGTGAATCAGCAAGCCTATGCTGATAGGCTGCAAAGGCTGTGCCACCAGGCAGGTTAGTGAAAATTCTCCATGTTTTGTTATATAAAATAGGGGAGAGAGCATGAAATAAAGTGTTGTAGTACAATAATACAGCCATAAAATGGCCTGAATAAGTCCTCTGCATGTACTGTCATACAAAATAATCATAGTGCCAGAGAAAGAGCATAGTAACCCATTAAGAAAGGTAACATATGTCTGGAATAAAATCTCTGCAGGTGCTGTCATATAATATATGTGAGTGAGCCTGCAAAAGTGTGCTCTAACCCATTAATAAAGGTATAATATGTCTAGAGTATGTCTGCCATATGCACTGTTATAACAAATAAAGGAGTGAGCCTGTGGAAAAGTGTGTAATGTCAGTAATAAAGGTTTAAAACCTGGAGTTTGTGTGTGTCACTTAGTTTGAAATGTTGTTGTACCCTTGCATTATACAAATAGTACTGTGTTAGAAAGTGCTGGCAACCCAGAGTTCTGCAGTCCCATCTACAGTGGGTGATGGAAGTGCTAGTAGCTGTGAAGCATATATACAGTCCTCAACAGTCAGTTACTGGCTGGCATGCATAAGTAAACGTGGCACACGAGTAGCATGCTAATATGTTCCCCAGAAATGTGAGTGTGCTTCAATAAATGCAGGGTTCTGTACAAATTGAAGTGAAAATGTCATGTGAAAACATCCAGATATGTAGATAAAGAAATATAAATGCAACCATGAAATATGTAGCAGTAACATCTGCATCTTGGACAGTCAGTATGTCAGATATAGGTCAAGTATATATTGAAGTAGCCAAACCCATTACACAACCTAATGCATGGTGGTAGGTGTAATAATACATGTAGGGAATATACACTTGCAGTCACTAGGAATGTAGTGTAGAGTAAAAGTGATTACAAGATGTTAACTGAGGTTTTTTCTACACCCTACTGTTTGTGCATAAACCATGCAATTCCACACCTCAATGGGTATGTGTAAGCTTAAATATTTGTTGGGACATATGTCCTATTGTTTTATAAATATTTGCATTCATGTTGATACATGTGCCCTCTTCAAACACCATGTTCATAGTGTCCTGTTGCTACCAAACATCCCTGCATGCTGTTGGAATATCCACTGTTGTTCAATATATGCATGTGTTATGCTTGCTGTTCAACTGTTGGAACCTTGGTGTGTTGGGTTAATGGGACTATTACTGCATGCTGTCACAACTAATCTGGAATGCTGTTGTTTATGTTGTAATTAAACACACCTACTCACAGAACATATGGGAAGGCCGGTCCCAGCGGACCCAACTGTCCCCCCTCAGTTGGCAAGTGCACCTGGCACCAGCAGCTCCGGTGCCCAGCCCGGGCTCCCCTCCTCAGAAGGTCCTGTGCCACCTTTGGGTGGAAGCGCTGCAGGGGATGGGGCTCGTCCCCCCCATGCAAGCGTGGGAGGAGAAGGGCCACCTATCACCCTTCGAAGGGTTCAGGCTGTGGTGCGTATGGAGATCCAGCATTCAGTCACTGATCCTCTATGCCAGCTTGAGGCGAGATTGGCGCGTCTCTCGGGTGAGCCTGCCTGTCCTACTCAGTCCCCAGCACAGCCACCCTTGGGGCTGTGAAGGTGCAGTGGTGACTGCCCATGGGTGGGGATCTCAGTTCCACTGTTACCATCTGTGGGCTCATGGGCTTGCAATTTCCAAACAACCTTCCCCGTCAATTGTGTTCACCCACCCCATGTGTCAAATTCCGCCCCTGTATGCATCTTGTTTGTCTTGTCTGTTTAAATCCCCAACCTACACCCCCAAATATACCTACATCCCCTACCTCACATTCTACTCTCACCTGAAAAAAACATAAAGAAAGGGCAATCTGTTCCCACAAAAAAATTACACCCCATGCATAGCTGCCCATTTTGCACACATGTCCGCTGGACATGTAAACTGATAATTATAATTGGCAGTACAACATACTCTGTAGTCCTCAACCCTCTCTCAGGGGTGGAAGGTTGCACATTTCACACCAAATTACGAACATATGCACAGCTGTTGCTGGTAAAGAAATGGGCAGCTATGGGCCTTCCCTACACCCTTCCTGCAAATCCCAGCTGGTTTCCCTACTGTCTTTCCCTCTTTGTGCCCCCTTTTTCACCACTTTCCTATCTCCCCATTTTCTTTTCTTTCAAAGAAATTAGCGCGGTGGTTAGCGGGAGTAAGCACTTTTAAGCAGTAGTTAGTGTGGGTGCGTGAGTGTGAACTTGTGTGCGCTTAGCTAAGCATCGCGCAAACCCACACAAACCCACTTACAACTGCTTAAAAGTGCCTTAGTCACTCTTTATGACAGGGCCCTTGTATTGCTCAGCAGCAAAATAAAATACACTTGTCAGTCTCAAACCCCAGACCTTGGGCTCACCAGTCTGCATGAAGTACCACTACACCACAGCATATACACAATAACTTGTTGCTGAAAGAAATATATCATGCATTACAATGAGTGAATGTAAAGGGGGAATAGGAATGGCATAACACAAATCATGTTCTGTGGCCCTTAACCAGCAAGTGTTGTGGAATTGCATGACATGACTGTGAAAAGAGAACCAGCCATGCTAGTAGGGAATAATGTTACAGTAGCACCTTACAAACGCCACACAGTATCAGAGCTGGATAAACACTAGCATATTTGAATAGGTCAGAGGCCAGACCTCCCAACTGTGACTGGTTTACAGGGATGTCCTTGATTTGCAAACAAATGTTAGCTGTGCCCCTCAGACTCCCTGTGAAATGTAGCAACGGTAGGGAGAAAGGTAGGGAATCACACTTAATGATAAATGTCAATAAGTGAGAGTAGACACTGCTTGCACATCAGAAAAGGTGTAGTAATACATATGCTCAGAATCCCCAAAGTCGCAACTGCAAAATATCTGAAATATATCACAGGTGTATCCCACTGATATGTACCTTTCCCTGAGGTTGTTCAAACATATACCTGAGAGTATCTGAGGCCTGGAAGAGTCAGAAACATACAGGCATATCAGCCTGTCTGCTGTTACATACTCTGCGAATAGCTGTAGAATGAATTCCACAAGCATGCCCTTATGTAGGAGTACAACAGAGAAATATCAAAGGATGTAGTCATGTACTGCTAGCAACCACTTGTGACAATGCCATTGTTCAGGTGCTGAAAAGACTGGTGTGGTGCACAGTCAATGAATACTAGGCTAACCTCTGTCTACCATCTGGATATGTCCACAGGTGGGAGCTACTCAGACAGATTACTAGCCTTTATAGACTTACATGTACACAGCAACTCTGCATGTTCAGCAAGATAAACATCACACGATAATAAATAATGCACGCTGCAGTTCTGCACCCCTACCCAAAGGTACTATATACCCATGTAGTCAGGCACAACCAAGGGTGTAGGTAGGCATACACAGAAGTGAAATATGTCCAGTTGTCCTGAGCAGACTGTGCTAATGTCAAAACAAACAAACCACAAACAGTTCAGAAGTGAGTAACGTAGAAATGACAGTATAGCAGTTCACAAACAGTGCATGTGCCTGTTATTCATAATTGGTAGTACAACATACTTAGTTGTCCTCACCCCTCTCTTAGGGCTGGAAAGTTTCAAATATCCCCCCTAATGTATTGCATATGCACAGCTGTTGCTGGTAAAGAAATGGGCAGCTATGGACCTTCTCCACACCCATCCTGTACATCCCGAGCTGGTTTCCTTACTGTCTTCCCCTCTTTGTGCACCCTTTATCACCACATTCCTATCTCCCCATTTACTTTTCTGTCAAAAAAATGAGCGCAGGGGTTAGCGGGAGTGAGCACTTGTAAACAGTAGTAAGCGGGTTTGCACCAGTGTCCGCATGTGTGCACTTAACTTAGCATTGCTAAGATATGATAAGCTAAGCCAAGCTTAGCTTAGTATTGCTAAAGTAAAATAAGCTAAGCTAAGCTTAGCTTAGCATCGCTAAGCGTCACGCAAACCCACGCAAACCCACTTACAACTGCTTAAAAGTGCCTTAGTCACTCTGTATGACAGGGCCCTTGTACTGCTCAGCAGCAAAATAAAATACCCTTGTTAGTCTCAAACCCCACACCTTGGACTCACCAGTCTGCATGACGTATCACTAAGCCACAGCAGATATACAATAACTTGGTGCTGAAAGAAACATAACATGCATTACAATGAGTG